>NC_081449.1:15023938-15025448 GCF_007210705.1 Tigriopus californicus | reverse complement strand
ATGAAAGCTAGCCAGGCGGACTAGTTTTCAGAGCGAATGAATGTCAGCTGACTGGCTGCTAGGGTATAGTTTCTGATTGTAGAGGCGCTGCTTTCCGTCAGTTAGAGTTGCACTGTCCATTGGTTACCGATTCAGCTGCAATAAAAAAAACACAACACACCAATTTTGCTCTTCTATGTTACTTCTTCTATGGATAAGAGTTGGAACTAGAGATATCGGAACGAATAACATTGACATAACAAATTGTGACAAGCATCTCAAACCAAGACCGGCTCGTACCCGGGGAGGCCGACGCAGAGAAAATAATGAAATTCCAAGGACCCTTAAGCGCTCACAAACCGCAAAAAATATCCTTTCTTTTGTGACTAAAATTCCTGACCAACCTTACATTCAAGGGCCAGTCAGATCCGCCAACTCTAGTTCGTTGGTCGATCATTTAAAATCAGGGAGTCTAGGACATACCCAATTCAAACTCAAACTCAATATTCCATAGTTTCCCTATTTCTTTCGTAAAGAAGTCTAATTTTCCTTTCACTAAATCGAGCACTACAAATCCTTTCAGGGATTGTTTGCACTTGAGCATCTAATCAATCTTTGGGCTATTGATCCACCATGTCTTTCATTTCATGATTTTGTTGCTTTTCAGAAAATCACGAAAGTTGTACATTGCTTGAATTTCTCTTGATGTCACACGTTTTGGGCAAAACCATCAAAATCTGCGGAAGACAATTGGCAAAGAAAAGAAACGGTACATTGAGGGAGATTCCTAGCCACGGTGTTCAAAAACCCTTATCAAGTTTCCAGAGAAATTCCCAAACACATATTGACATTTTTCTACCCCAAAAAGTCATAGGGAACACCTTTAAAATTATTGTTTTATGGCATTCTAGTCCACATAAAAAACTTACATAACTAAAAACATTATAAAAACTAAAAAATTCAAAAATCTACTCAATGTAAATTAGGAGCACACTTAGTTAGCTCTTGAATGTAATTTACGGTATCATCTATATCACCGCTACTTAGTTACATGGGATTTAGTGGTCCAAATTTCATCGTTTTTAGCCCCAAAATGCCCCGGTCATATGTTAATTCAATTTCCCAAAGATATAATATCGATTTCCATTATTTTTAATTTTTTTTTTAATTTATCTTAAAAGGATCCAAGGTACATTTAGTTGAGTGGTCACTGAAAATTTCACAAATATCAATGAAGGCTTAAAGAAGCTTTTTTTAATCAGTTTCAACAAAGTCTTCAAGAAACGACAAAATCTATAACATTGTTTGTTGCATGTATTGCCTTCAGAATTCAAGTGAATGCATAACTAAGTGTACACATGATGATTTTAAAACACATTTTCAAAGATTACACTTTTAGTGTGTTTTAAGTGACATTATATAGCATTTTTAGCTATTGTGAGACTGTGCAAGAAAAGGAAAAACAATCTTTTGTTTTTGTGATATTGAAAATCGATATTAATTCCTTGGGAAATTGAATTAACATATAACC
>NC_081449.1:15002050-15023494 GCF_007210705.1 Tigriopus californicus | reverse complement strand
TTTATTGCTCCAATTCAAGACTTGCCACCAGTCAATGATGACCTTGGATGTCCCCCTGATGTCCAAGACGCCACCGGAATTACGAAAGTGACCCTGATGCGAAGGCAAGAAATATCCAAAGCAAGCCATTAAGCAAGCTTATGAGTGCACATATGAAATACCGGTGAGCTACGTGCATTAGAGGAAATAAGAAAGGTTAGGTTTCTTTTTTGAAACAAAAGCAAATTACTGATGATTATGGAACCCATTGGAATCGTTCTATTCGTTGGCACATGAACATTTTGAGAGACAGTTATAATAACCTGAACAGAATTTTCTGTTTTTCCTAATGTGTTCCTATTTTTTTGCTTTTTACCGAAGTAGTCAATATGTTTTATTTTCATTGCAGCTTCCTAGCAAGGAACTGAGGACCACATTCTCGATTTCAAAAGACGACTTATAGTTACATAATACAGCTGGCACAAAAACGTCCTTTTGACAAATGACTTTTGACAAAACTATGCGGCAATAATTTGGACTAAACCATTTGGGTAGTGGGACGAAAAATTCAATTTGAAATTTTCTCATAACAAACTTGAAGCATTCGTAAACTTGTACAGTCGAACTTTGATTTAACGAATCTCGATTTCACAATAAATTTCGATTCAACAATATGTTTGTTGCTTACTACTTTATTTACTTCACAGCAGTTCAGTCTCATTTTAACAAAAAAATATAATTTAACGATGTGTTCTCCGCTGACGGACAGTACTGTTAAATCAAAGTTTGACTGTACTTCCATGACACCTGTAAGTTAGACTACATTTAGACTAGGATGGAAAACCAGGATTGAATCCGGTTTGAGGATTGAAGTAGGGCTACTTCAATCCTCAAGATTGAATCTTTGGCACATTTCCATCCCTAAACCGGATTCAATCTTAAGGATGGAAGTAGCCCTACTTCAATCCTCAAGATTGAATCTTCAGCACATTTCCATCCCTAAATCGAAGATGGATCTTCAAGATTCAATTCCAAGATGCAATCCTGGGATTCAATCTTGGAGACTCAAACCTGGACTTTCATCCTAGTGTAAAGGTACACTTACCCTCATCCAAAGGAAACAAAAGCACAAAAAATTCAAGAAAGCTTGTATGCCAAAACATATTGAGAACCTTCTCAGTAATGAAAATATCTTAATACGTAAGGAATATCATGTTATCCAAAATTCACATCTGACTTCAGAGATCCATAACCTTATTTAAATTGTACAGTTTGCGTTCATCTAGAAGAGCCACCGTATTCGCCACGAACCCGCGAGATGGCTCTTTGTACGACGAGGCTCTACTTTTTTTAGTGCTTTAGACTAAGCAAAGCTCTAGTGTACTGCTCATATACTGCAATAGTATACCCTACGCACCCAAAGTATGCCGGCTAATGGTAATCAATCGTGATTCAGGTTTCATAAACGTTTGTGGTTCCAAGCCTATGATGCGTCTACATGAGATATGATGTTTGCCACATTGAAATTAATTTATTGACAACAGCATCCCCCCAATTCGATGATTAACTTGTAACGGTTAATAAGTAACAACTTATTACACCGTCGTCCTCCCTCCGCATCTTGATTATTGACTTGCTTATTGATTATAGATTATTTAGACTATGAAATTGAGAATATGGATAAAAAGAGGTTTCTGCATACAGTAGAAACATATGTTTACTTACAAAGACAACCCTTGGCCATTGATTATAGAGAAATTGGGAGAGCTGGACCTATGAATAATTTGAAAGAAGAACTGCAAATACTTGTAGCCACAGATAGATCAATGTTAGTTTTTAGGAAGTTTGCTCAATTTTTGCTTTTCCTGGATGTGTCCCAAAAGGTGAGATCCAGGAAAAAATCTGCCCTTCAGGATGAATCTGTTCAAAAAGAGCTGCAAGCTAGTGGAAAGCCAAAACAATCCGAATCCAGTAATTGTGGCCCCCAAAGAAAGTTAAATTTAATGCAAAACATAATCAAGGCCACTCTATAATATGATCAATTGAAAAACGAGAGTAGAGTGGCCCAGGAGAATACATGTTGAGTTCAAAAGCAATTTTCTCTAAAGCATACTCTAAAAGAGAAGTGGAACACCTTGTTAGGTTTTTTCAGGTCAATAGTGAGGTCATTTGCGGTGCAGAAGTTTTGGCAAACATTAATTTTCTCCGATGTCTAGGAAATGCTCTTAAGAGCAGCTGCCTCAAGTATGGATCCAAAACATTCTAAAACCCTTTTATTTGTCCCTCAATCCAATCATGATAATAATAAACTTTTGTATAAAGCCCTGGAAAGTGTCGACTGCCGCAACCAATGCCAGCTGCCACCAATCCTACTAGACTGAAAGAGTGGGATTGGCTATGATAAGACATGAGTGGCCCTCCAGAGTCTCCTTGACATGGGTCACTGAATGTTTGACGATCTTTGGCACAGATTAGGTCTTCATAGCCATTGAGCGGTATTCCACGGCCAGCCACTTCCTCAAAAATTGCTTGGCACTCTTTTGGCAAAATGCGGGTAAGTCGGTGGGTCTTTTGTAAAATGTTACTAGGACGCCCCCCGTGCGAAGTGTGGCCCCATCCTGTCGAAATGAGAGCAGAAGCTTTGTCCACACCCTCTTCCATGGACAAACATAAAGGCTGAAATTGAGTGACATAATAGGATATAATTTAACGCATGAATACGGGTTTTTTTCTTCATGCAACATACTTGGATTGCTCTGGTAAACTTGACTGCCTGGTCCAGCTTGATCAAGGCCAGATCATGATTAAGTAATGATGAATTGTAACTGGGGTGCAAAATGGCCCTTTCCACCTTGAAATCTTGGATATCTGGTGATTGAGTATCTTCTAAGTCCAATTGACCCAAACGAACAATTTCAACGTTCACAATGAAACAATGAGCCGCAGTTAAAACCCATCTTGAATTGATCAATGTTCCTCCACAAAACCAAAATGGACTCCCTGAAATAGAAGACCAGGACGATTAGCGCACCTTATGTTAATCACCAAACCTAGCTGATACTGATGTAACCAATCTGCCCTGAACAGTCAGATTGCCGTCAGATCTCAGCAATGCTGGATTGGAATTATGTGTCACAGGTAGATTAAATAATTAGAGTAGTGATAACCTCCGGTCTTAAATTTTCCCAATGCGGCCATCCAAGGAAATTCGAATCGCACAGCATCAAGTCCACGGCTGATTTCCGCATCTTCGTCACTCGGGCCTCTTTTGGCAACCGCAGAGGGTACATTGGTTTTGATCACCTTCAGGTAATTGGCCATGTCATAAAGAGCACCGATTTCTTTGGAGGTTAATAATGGGATTGGATGTTTAGATTTATGTTGCTTCATGGCATTTTCACGTTTCAATTGCGAACTGTATGCACTGAAATGAACTCCAAGGGTCAGATTATCAGTTTGTTGAGGAGTATTTCTTGTCGAAAGAAGATAGATTACTTGTCATAGCCCTCGTATTTTGGGAAAGCCACTCCGCATTGGTTTTGATTTGAGGTTTTGCAACATATTGACAAGGATTTCAAACTTTGGTCAAAATGGCATATTGTGGGAAGGATTCCATGGTTCAGTTCATTAAGGACCGCTCGGCATAGATGGATGTCCGTACATTCCCCTGACTCGCCCAGGAATGTTTTGCAGGTCTTTCTGGCCCTGATTTCTCGAGCTTTTAATTGAATGAAGAGGACATGTTTTATTTCTTTGATTTGCATGTCTTGAAAATGTTTGTTTCTTGGTATTATGCCGTTGTTTTCATTCATTGAAGTGAAAGACAGAAATCTCATAATAAAAAGCAAAGTGACTTCAAATGATAAGCCACTCCCAATTTGGATCATAGTCTGACTAATTGAAATAGCGTCTTTCAAGGGACGGTTATGTTTTTTTAATGGCAGCAGATTTTAACCTTTTCCAATTCTTTCAGAGAGAATGTTCTCCTCAAAGATGTTAAGCACAAGTAATGAGGACTTCTACTCTCTTTGCAGACTTGTTCATAATTATGACCTTATTCAGACTGAACTTCCAAAATTTTCATTGACAAGTACAATTGCTTTTATATGTGGGAGCACTAATCAATGATCTATCGCTTTTATCTGAGCAAATCAATTACGAAAAATAATTTGAAAAACACTTTGCAGCATTTACTGAATGAAGGGCAATATTTTGATTGCGTATCCATACCAGAGAATAAGGCATTTGATTGCGTATTTATACCAGAGAATAAATAATTTAAACGAAAATCAAAATAAAGCGTGTCATAGATTGTCAGAGTTCTGTGTTTTTGGACGCCAACACACCCATGAAAGAAAAAAATGGAATTTTCCTTAAAAGGTATTTTGGGAAAAGAGTATTGCAGCTATCTATTGTGATGCTTCGTGATATCATTGCTGTAGTAGACATATTTTAGAAAACAATTGAATGAAAATCATGACTTTTTTTTATTTCGATTCAGTCATGTCATTGCGTGAAGTATTAAAGCCTTTAAATTTCAATGTAAAGCGATACACAAAGACAGATGAAATAGTAAAATGATTAGAGCGGTAAACTTGCTCGACTAGAGTTGAAATCAAAGCCGATATAAGACTACATAGATTGCTTTAGTGCACTTAAAAATAATCGGAAGGTAGAGCAGACAGAGCAGATAAATGTAAGTAAAGGTGAGTGATGCAGAATCTTGATGATCTTCTATCTCATTCTTTTTCTTTTTTAGCATCTAATATATATTATGTGGATTTATTACTTTTTGCACCTAATTCAGAAAAATATATCTATTTTTACGTATTTTAAACAAAGGAAATGACCAAGAGTCGTAATTAACACTCGTTCTTATTGATAATTGAAATCCATTCATCCACTTTTTGCCGCCAATCAGTCACATTCTCACGAGCGTTTATGTGACATTTTTTAATGAATTCAGTTCCTTTGAATTTTCAGGCACATGATACATTCTTGAATGAGATTAAATTGTTAGAATTTCCTTCTGATTAGATTCACAAGAATTTTTAAAGTTTTCGAAAAATCCATTGAACGCCAAAAAAAATTAAATCATAGGCAACAACAAAAAGCCCCAAAATAACTCTTCCAGGCTGAAAAGGAATTTATGCTTATGCTGATGAGTATGGCTCGGGAAAAAGTGTTTGACAGTACAATAATCATTCAAATGAGTTTTTAAAAGCAATTATTTATACGTGTCTTGAAATGATAATATTTGGGTATTCTAGCTAATTTTTCAGTAAAATCCGCACTTTCTATGACTTCACCCCACAATAAGGAACTAACTGCAAACTACCCAAACCCTCATAGACGGAGAGAAATGTTGAAAAACATACTTTTTTGTTTTCACTTTTGTTACAAGTGATTTGTGGCTTGCTGTTGTGCCGTAACATTTTTCGTTGTCATGTAGTCATTTGCCATGAAAGTTAGGTCGTAAAACCATTTACAAACAATTTGGTTGCTGATTGTCACGTGACTTGTTTCTGCATCAGCTATTACAATTAAACCAATCAAGAGAGAGAAACCTTGCTCATATTGACAAAAAGTCATTGGGGAAGCCATTGGGGAAGCCAAGATATCAAATGATACTTTCGACATCTTGAAATTCTTGGAATGTTTAGAATCTTCCTTGACAGAAATTTGCAAAAGAATCCGAATCAATCATAATTATAAAAGCACATTTCGAGGCCTCTAAATGAGTGACAAAGTTCAATCTTATGAACCATAATGTTAGAGGGGCATTTTCTGAAAAGGATAAATGACCTGGAACTGTAATTGAACCCTTAAGGGCATGCTTCTGCTCATTAAGTATTTGACATATATTTTTGAATCAAGGTCCAACACTGTTTAACCACTAACCTGCAGATAAGGGGTTTATTGACCACAATCCCACATGGATCAAGAGGCAAAACCACGCAATATGACTTGATAAAACGTCCATTTTTAGATTCAATTCAAAAAGCTGCTCAAAGCCACAAACGGAAAACACTACTGAGCCTGGATGATTATTGAGGAGCTATATATAGCAAGCTCAATCCTGGTATACCCAGAACGAATGATTTCGTCGAAACGAACTTGGTCAGGGTCAATTTTGAACCAATCGGAGTTTCAGTTCGATGCGAATTTTCCCAATATTTCACTCAAACCCAATGATTCTTCTGGACCCCTGAAATAAATGAATGCCCCGGACTTTGGACGTATTAAATCAAAGGTTCTTGGATTTGGTTGATTTTTTTTTAACTTAGAGTCGTTACTCGGGTGAAATATTCGATTTTTTTTTATTAAAGGTTGAAATGAGATGCTAACTTGGCTTTAGACCAGGATTCTTTCTCAATGTGGAACCCCCGCTGACCTTAATGACCATATATCGATAGGAAAGAAGAGGTCCTCTGACTCATGGTAATATCCAGGATTAGAGATGTCTACCATCTTTGTCAATGAGTTATGTTGGAGTCCACATAATCTCACCTGGGTGTGATTAGGAAGACATGAGTATGAGTTAAAATGGTAATGATTCATGTCTTTGAGTTAAATGTAAAAAAGTGAGCGTACGATGAAATTTCAATGGTGCATGCAATAATAGGTTAGTCAGAGCGAAAAAGTAGTTGACTTAAAGTTTTTGGTTCAGTCAAATACGTAATTGTAAGGCAGTGCCACTTGCTAGTGATTGTCAAATCTGCACAGCCAAGTTACTCCTAACTTCTAAATGAAGAGAATTTTACATAGCAGGTATTATCAAACCAACAATAAGATACACGATGAACGACATTTTTGTAACCATTTGTGCTTAAGTCCAAACAGACAATGTTCTAATTAGTAAGAAACCCATGAAGGTGTTCACCTGGCTGCTACTTATTATCCTACGTACAAATAAGATTTCGTTGATTCTTAATATTCTTGGAGGATACGCCTCTTGTCTCGACTTAACATGGCGCAATCGGCAGAGATTTCTTTCCCTAATGTTGACCGAGTTAGAGCAAGCCATCATGGTTACAAAAGTGCCGTTACAAGAGCTGCTCGCTTATTGGAGAATGTATTCCTTACCTTACCTCGCGGTACAACACAACAAGTTATAACGAAGGAAGTACTTTCCGATCTTGAATCCCCTGGCACGAAAATGCACGGATGCTGCGGATACATTGCAGGCTAGTATTACCAACATCGAATTCCACGACACGGATCTGGCAGAAAAGGATGCTGGATTCTTTGACAATCCCACTGATCTAGTCTCCAGGGTAAAAATCTTTACCACTGAAGCTAGACTTGCTTTTTCTGCATTCAACGGACCAGTCCCTAGTGGAACATTGGAAGAAACTCGACAAATCAACAACTATTTAAAACCTGAAAGGCTGCTCTTCTCGTCAAGCCTGGTTGAGTTTCGATCATGGACAGAAAACTTTGCAGTATATTACTCTTCAAACAGTATGAATCAATTGACAATCGCTGAACAGCATGGTTATCTGCGCTGTTGCCTCGATTTGAAACTCCAATTGGCCCTCTCGGGTAAATCCTCTACTGTCTTTACAATCGACGATTGCTTGAACATCATAAAAGACGTACTTTTTTCGAACATTACAGAGCCTGACCAGACGATTCAACTTTTACGTGACCAGCACGTGGGGAGCCACTCAGCAATTGGTATCTTCGACTCCATGTTTGTGGACAAGAGACCGACCTTAGAGAATCTCTGAATCTGGCAACTGAGGACCTGTTGGTTCTACGTCTCGCCACTGAGACCAGTGATCCAAAATTGAGAGAGGAATTTCTTCGCCAAGAAAACTCAACCAAGGATTCTTCAGTTTTGATGGCCAAATCTCGCGAAAGTACAACAAACGTAGGGAAATCGATGTAAAATCCTTCCATTGATGTCCAAGTAGATGCCGCATCATCAAACAAAGAATTCAGGAGCGGCAAACCTTCGAGCCAAAAAAAGCTTGGTGGAATCTTGAAGGCAACTGTTATAGGTGTGGCTAAAAGTGTGGTTGCAACGATGATGTACATTGCCTTGCAAGAATGAAGGAGTGCCTCAAATGGGGAAAGGTTGGACATTTCTCAAAAGTGTGCACGAGTCGTGATAATCGGGACACAAAAAACCTCTTTCACCAAAAGAAGATCGTTCAAAAGTGAATTCATCAGAAGCCGAACCAATAAATGCTCCCCTATTCAAGTGCAATCTATTTCTTCTTTCAAACCCACCCTTCGCGCTCAAATTGAAGTGCACTCTAATGGCATCATCCTTAGGTAGGTAACCTTTGCTATCAGCTGCCAACTGCTTTCAAGGCCCTTGCGCCGCGCCCTTGGTGCCCCTAGGTGTTCATCTCAAATTAACGCACCTAAAAAAAAACAACGTTAACATAACCGCCTTTGTGACACCAAATATTCAAGACCAATTGCTTTTGCACGGCATAACATGATCTCATTGGGAATGTTTCCGCCATTGTTTGCTTTGCGAAATGTTCGAAAAAGACATTGGGTATAGCGAATGTAGTCGTTTTATCTCAGAGGTGTTCAACAATCATCAAGATTAAAACCCATGAAAGGTAGACCTATGACAATCCACTTGGATGCAAAGTAAGGACGTCATCCCAACGATCACCATTGTTGTACAGTGTGCGTAAGCAAAATTTACAAAACCTGGAACAATTTCGACTTCGGCCTGATTTTCAACATGCGGCCTTCAAGTCATCGACATTGCGGTGAGTTGTAGCACAGACCTTGGCTTCCACGGCGCCCCAGATCCCATAGTCAAGGGGGGAGAAATCCGGAGATGAGGGGGGCCACATCTTGTGGGGCCAGAAGTCATCCAGATTCTCTGATAGCCACTTCTGGGTGGCCTTGGACTTGTAGGCTGGGGCAGAGTCCTGCTGCCAAACATAGGCTGTTCCAGCATAATTGGCATCAATCCAAGGCTTGATGACCCTCTCCATCACCGCCAGGTACTCCACCGTGTTGATCTTGAGGCCCTTTGGAAACCAGTGGGGGGGGGCATCCTCTTCCCATCTGATAACACGACCCCCAACATCATGTCCCCAGCTGGGTGCTTCGTCCGGTTGATGGGTGGGACATCCTCAACACCATAGGTCAGGTAAACTTGTCATTTCTGGCATTTTGAGCCTGGCCCACAGTCCACATCTTGTCGGAGAAGATTCGGACAGTGGACCCATGGTGCTTCATCCAGGTGATGAGGAGCTTGCCCTTGGAGAACCTGTTCTCCTTATTGGCCACAGTAAGGAGCTGACGGTGATGGCGGACATAGGACTTCAGGCCAAGGTCCCTCACAGAATTGGCAAATTGGTCCGAAATATCATCCGAAATATTTTTATCGTAGATGGCCAGGAAAAGTAGGCGCATTGCCCCCCGCCCCAAGATTCAACCCTCTCAAGCTTTCGTCATCAATGCTTGACTTTCCCGCATGCTCTTGGGATTGCTATGTATTTTAGACATGTCCAAAAGCTTCTCAACCATTGCTCGTACATACTCATGTTTGTCGCCGTGCATTGTTTCCAGATGCTCTAGAGACCTGCTGTAATTGGAGTCGATTTTATTAAGAGAGGCAATAACTGTTGGCCTCACCAATAAGCACTTTTCGACGTTCCGGCAACTTTTGAGTACCTGAACGGCCAAGTTTATCCAATGTTGATTCAGCATTGTCCCAAGAAGAGCGAAAAGACCATTACAGAATAATGTCCGTACCTCTAAACGTGGAGACCACTTTGGTGACCTCAAAGTTGGCCTCCAAAACACGGGCAAAATAAAAACTGTTGTTGGCCTGGAGAGTTCGCGCGTGGGGCCGTTGGGACTCTTCGTAGTGTTAAGGATTCCATTTTTGCCTTCAAATTGATGGGCTTATCCTCGTCCTTGGACATGTGGAGATAAACCTCCATGGCACACTAATTAAGTTTGCCAAGAGCTTCCTTCGCAGAGGTTAAAATCCGTCCCAAATTTGGTAGCATCGCCTTTGTCGACCATTACCCTAGGCTCATGAGGGATTCTGTTGAAACCTCCTTGGGTTTAAGAACACCAAGGGAAGCGACACGGGGTACGGATTTGGACTCGATTTTTCGCCTTAAGTAAAAAATCTAACTGATTCTTTTTGGGAGATGTTCGATCCATACCCAAGAGCGTAGACTGTAAAACTGTGCTTCTTCTTGCTTCTTCCAATTATGCCGATTAATACTACGCCACCGGTTAATCGGGCTGTTCTGGCAAAGTCAGTGGATGAATAAGCCATGGCGTAACGAACTGTACGATTAATCTGAATATGATTGGTCAAACTAGTTTCTTTGGAACCAGCAACATCATGGAAATAAAGCATTGAACCGATGGAACATGGCACAGTCTGCAGGATTCGCACCTGCGCGGACAATTCATTGAACCGAATGAACACGAACAAAGGAATTAAGGTCAAGAAATATGACCCCCAGAGCTTCCCCAATCTCATAATGAGGGTGAGGTTAGGGTGTGTCTAGCCGTTGAAGCCAATTTCTTGGATTATACGGATGGGAGCGAGGGATATAAAGATGCAATTTATACTCACAGCTAGTGTCACACACAGTTTGCATTATGTAGAGATGGCCACCAAAGCCATAACCCCAGAGTGTATCGAAGGTCTATTTATGGAGCGTCAGCCGACTAACCCAAGAATACACGTTTCAACGCCTGTAGCGGGTTGAAACTACTGCTTTACTAACGTAAAAAATATCTAAAACACTAAGAGAAATATAACTACAAAATAAGAGCACAAAATGTAGATGATCAATAGATAGCCGTTTCCGTTACTCGGTGCAGTGATGACACGTCCATGATCTTGACAGCAAAGAGAGGAAGAGCTCAAAAGTAGAATCCAATTTTATGGAGAAAGATAACTTATTGTCATGACATCAAATAAGCTTGATGTTAATCCAGGGAAAACTTCTCTGATGACCGTGGGTAAGAGGGAGCCTTCAGATGAAAACAAAACGACTGTAATGCTCAACGGCAACGAAATAATTGAGCAAACACATCGTTAAGTGTTTGGGGTGTCGTTTCAATCAAATCTTACTTTCACAAAGCGTCTGGATCAGTCGTTTCAACAAGCACTCAAGAGCTTTGGCATCGGATCCGACTTTTCGGATTCGGATTGGGAAAACATTTCGGATTCGGTCGGATTAAACATTTCGTTTGGATTGAGAAATGGATCGAATCCGAACCCAATCCGACTTTTTCCAAGTCCAAAACTGCAAAATATACTGAACGAATGTAAATTTGTTTTGAGAATGGTTTCTTTCACAACTCTCAAAATGGGAGGGAAATCAAAGGACATCAAATTTGAAATCTGTGAATGGACCTACTACCTTAAAAGTTATCACAATTTTGTGCCAATCCCACACAAATGTAGAAACCCAAAATTTCAGAAAATAAGGAAAGGATCAAAGGATCAATATTTGCGTTCAATAAAGCCAATATGATGAAAAAGGAAATTAGAATACGTCAGCATATCAAGCCTGCTAATGAACAACTTTTGCACCATTTTGATGACAGAATTATACATAATATTACTACAATTGAAGTATATGGCAAAGACAAGCTATGCTATTGTAATATTGTTACAAAAAATGACATTATGGCAACAGGAAGATTAAATTTTGACTAAGACAACTCCACTTATTTTAAAACTTTAAGTGGCAAAAGGGCATATTTAGTTAAAGTTAAATGAGTTCTTTTTTTTAGTCGAAATTGGGTGAAAACATGTTTCGGATTATAGTCGGATTAAGGAAATATATCTAGGACTTGGATTCAGATTTTAATCTGTGAAAAATTTCGAATTCCGATTGAGCGGAAAATTTCTGATTCGGATTCGGTCGGATTGCAAAAAAATTCTCGGATTCGGGTTCGGTCGGATGGGGGAAAAAAATCTCCGATTCGGGTTCGGATTCGGATTACAAAAAATCACTTCGGATCGGATTCGGAGACGCCGTCGGGTCAGACGCACAACTCTACTGCGAACATCTTTATCGTCATGCATTTTTCTTTCAATTTATTTCTAAGCACGGTGATTCTCAGGCCGTTGTAGATGTGACGAAAATAGCCACAAAAAAACACGCATACCCTTAAAAAGCCCTGATATTTAGCTTTTAATGGCATCAATCGCACAATCGTGCAACATGCGTACATATACGCGTACATATCTTTTCCAAAATGGAAAGCTGGACAATCTATCTGTTCTGCATTCTCTATCAGTTTGGTACCCAAGCTAAAATGCGTCTGGGATCAAGCATGTAAACCATAACTTCTGCACTGCAAATGACCTCAACATTGACCTTAAAAAAGGAACAAGGTGTTCCATTTCTTTCTTAGAGTACGCTTTAGAGAAAAATGCTTTTGAATTCAACATTTATTCTCCCGGGCCACTCTACTCTCCTTTTTCAATTGATCATATCAACGTCTGTTCCAGTCTAGCAATCTCTGAATGTGTTGCACAAGGCGGGGCAGAGTCTAAGATTCCAAAGTATAGGAAGCAATTGTTTAAAAGGAGTTGCAAATTAGCAAAAAGGCTCCAGAGCACTTTAAATCCGGTAGTTGTGTGGCTAGCCTTCAAAGAAAGTTGGATTTAATCCAAGGTAGAATTAAGGCATCCATTGAGACAGATCAGTTGAACAAGGAAAGTAGAGTTGTTCAAGAGGTGAGGTCGAATCCGAAGGCTTTTTTCTCTTATGCAAACTCTAAGAGAAAGATCAAACACCCTGTAGGGCCTTTTGAGGTCGATGGGGAAGCCATAGACAATGTAGAGTCTATGGCGAACATACTTGGAGATCAGTTCTCTAGTGTGTTTTCAACTCCACTGAGTTTAGGAGCAACAGTCCATTGCTCTATTGATGAGTTTGTTGGGACTGGCAAGGTTTGTCAAGCTGAGCATTTAGATGATCTTGTAGTCACAGATCAGGACGCTTTAGAGGCCATCAGGGACTTGAGACTCTCGAGCTCCCCTGGCCCTGATGGGGTGACATCTCAGTTTCTGATGAGATGCTCACTGGTTCTTGCTCCTGTTTTCTCGTACTTGATGCGTTGCATCTTGGACCAGGGCAAGTTCCCCTCTTCTCTGAAGGTAGCTCATGTTGTTCCAATTTTCAAAGGGGGAGATAAGTCACTCCCCAGTAATTATAGGCCGATTTCTCTCACTTCGAATATTGCGAAGGTGTTTGAGAAGATCATGAAGTTCAAACTTGTTGAATTTCTTGATATTCATGAAGTCCTTCCTCCTAGCCAGCATGGGTTCCGAGCACATTTTAGCACGGTTACCCAACTGATTGAACATATAGAGCAGGTTATTGAGGGGCTGGAGAGCCATGAATCAGTCGATGTAGTTTATCTCGACTTTGCCAAGGCCTTTGACAAGGTAGATCATGGCCTTTTAGTTAACAGGCTCCATGAGATTGGGATCCAAGGCAAGGTTCTCAATTGGTTAAGAAGTTTCATTTGTGGTAGGAAACAATTAGTTAAGGTTGAGGGATCTCTTAGTGACATACATGATGTCAAGTCGGGTGTCCCTCAGGGCTCCATTTTGGGCCCTCTCCTTTTCATTATCTTCATTGCTCCGCTTCAGAAGCTTGGTAGTTGTAATGTCAGTATCTCTTCTTATGCTGATGACACAAAATTGGTAGTTGGTAGGAATGGTCAGAACTCCGGTTGTCTGTTAGAGGTCCTAGATCAAATCTACTCCTGGGTTGTTGCGAGTAACATGGCACTGAATGGAATGAAATTCCGCTCAATGACCTTTGGGTCGACGCCATTAGACACTCCACTATTAGATGATGAAGGTAAGGACATTGAGCAGGTCTCATCCATGAAGGATTTAGGTGTAGTCCTCCAAAATAATGGAAAGTTCGATGAGCATATCCAATTGAAAGTTGGTAAAGCTTTTCAAACATGTGGTTGGATATATCGCACGTTTAAGTCCAGAGATAGTATCACGATGCTAACTCTGTACAAGTCGATTGTTCAGCCGCATCTTGAATATGCCTCTCCCATTTGGGCTCCAATTAGTTCAGCAGGTTTGCAAAAGCTCGAGCAGGTCCAAAGATGTTTTACTAGGAACATCGAGGATATGAGAGAGCTCTCGTATTGGGAGAGGTTAGAAAGGTTGGGATTGTACAGTATTCAGAGAAGGTACGAAAGGTATCTGATATTGTACGTTTTCAAAAGCATTCATGAGCTTTGTCCCAACCCAGGATTTAGGGTCAATTCTAGTGACCGTAGAGGCTTAACGTGCGTTTTGAGAGCACCTTCAGGCCCTGGAGAATCCAGGCTAGTTAAAACAATGAAGTCCAACTCTCTTCTTTCTCGGGCTCCTTCATTGTTCAATTTGCTGCCCTCAAATATTCGTAGGGTTTATGTAGGGGTTGATCCAGTAGCAAGATTTAAGTCAGACTTGGACAAGTTTTTGACTAAAATTCCGGATCAACCTTATATTCAAGGATTAGCCAGATCAGCCAACTCCAATTCGTTGGTCGATCAAATAATAGATATAAATAAAAATCAACTAAAATAAATAATCTTCTCGTCTTGAACAGTTGGGATTCCAATCCCGGTAGCGGTAAGCAAGTCCGCGCAAAAAAAATAGACTGGCCTTGGTTCTATTTTGCATTAAATTCAACTTTATTTTGAAGGCCACAATTACTGGATTCGGGTTGTATTGGCTTTCCATTAGCTTGCAACTCTTTTTGAACAGATTCTTCCTGAAGGGCAGATTTTTTCCTGGGTTCATATAATTGAGCAAACTTCCTAAAAAACTAAAATCAATCTATCTGTGGCGGCAAGCATTTATAGTTCTTCTTTTGAATTATTCATAGGTGTAGCTCTCCCAATTTCTCTACAATCAATGGCCAAGGATTGTCTTTGTAGCTAAACATACAGTTCGGTATGTCCAAGAATTGATGGCGGTTGCGGTTTCTTGACGATTACGGTGGCTCTTCTACCGTAGACGAACGAAGACTGTGCAATTTAAATAGGATTATGGATCTTTGAAGTCTGATCTGAATTTTGGACAACATGATATTCCTTACGTTTTAAGATATTTTCATTTCTGAGAAGGTTCTCAATATGTTTTAGCATGCAAACTTTCTTGAATTTTCATGTGCATGCAGTATACTTGAGAGCTGACTTGGGCCAGCATAAGCTTTTGGCGTTGAGAAGTGCTTTTGTTTCCTTTGGATGAGGGTAAGGGTACCTTTACACTAGGATGAAAGTCCAGGTTTGAGTCTCCAAGATTGAATCCCAGGATTGCATCTTGGAATTGAATCTTGAAGATCCATCTTCTTCATTCATTTACACTAGAGGCAATTAAATCTTGTTGCCGAAAACAAGCTAATCTACTCAATCAAGTAGTAGATCTATGTTCTTTGTTCAAACAATCTATTCACATTGTGGGTATCCATGTTTGAGGAAGGAGTTGGAATAAACTAATTAGTAGAGCTTGTTGTCCAATGTCCATTGGCAACTGCAAAGGGAGAGTAGTAACAAACACCATAACACCAATGATTTGACTTTGAAAAACACCCTGGTTTCATCAAGGCCACTTTATATGTGAATACAGCTCTCTCCAAGACCATATTATTGCAGATTGACTTTGCTTGGACACCTTGATTGGTGGTTATAGTGTCCGGATTGATCCTCCAGCATGTTATGTTGGCAATTGATGCAAATTCTCAAATCCCCAGAATGGAGAGGTGTTGGATTATCAAGAACTTCAGATCAAAGTAAAGGCCCATCTTCCCTAAGCATTCTTTTCACCCAAGACACTTCAAGAGAAGAGAACTGTTGATTGGAGGCAATGGACTTGAGGTTAATCTGGGCCTTCATTTAAATCCACCTACTCCTCAACCTCAACCCTAGACACATCAAACAATCCATGCCCGTATTTTCAAATAAGATCAAAGAGTTCAGTTGCAGAGGTTATATCTATGTTATTGCCATCCATTTGTATGATCAATTATGTTCTCATTGTATCCTATAAATCCAATAAAGGTCTTTATCCAAATTATAGGTCATTTGAAATGTTCTGTCAAACCAAACATCTGGGATATCATACTCATTGTACATTATAGTTCTTTATTGGTTAAAATATAAAAAACAGAATGAACTACCGCTTACAGAGATGCATACAGTAAGAATCTGGAGAATGGACAGCTGTGATGGTAGGTTGGACATCTTCAAGGACAATGTTCTGAACGGAGATGGTCCTATCCTATGGTGGGCGTGCCATCATTCACTGGTGTCACAGGTCAAAACTATTGATTCTCATCCAATTTCAATTGAATTTGAAAGGAGTGGAAAAGCGCACGTCCTCCATTTAGGCCTCCCGCTGACGAAATGAGACGTGAAGATTGACCCCACAAAACAAATCAGTTTGTTTTGGAATTGAAACTGATTTTGGGATAGAAAAAAGATGAAGTTTTCATCTTGAGCAAACTAAGAGTCTATCTTCCATCCTGAAACTGGATTCAATCACAAATTTCTCCGTAGTGTAAATGGCAACAAAAGTGACAAGAAAAAACAGCCAGAAAAGGTTGAGAGACAGTCTTGGGATCTTTCTGAATTCCAGTCTATCCACCCACAGATCATATAAAATAATGAGATCTTGGATTGGCATTTGGCCCGACCTCAGGCCAGAGAAATATGCACTTGGCGCCAACACATCTGTACACCAAAAAAGACATGAGTGGCCAAAGAAAATGCGTGAGTCACTAGACATCTTGCTAGACACCAAAATGAATTTACCAGTTGATAAGGGAAGCGATTCATTGCTTTCACGATATGCCACATCTTGACAGGTTTAGACATTCTATTGTCCGTGGTCCATCATCAGTGGTCTGTTCACTGGGTATGAAGTGCCGAAAAAGGTGAAATTCCTTTCCAATGCCAAAATTTTACCTACGTAAAGGGTTTGGTGCTCAGTTTATTATAAAGGAGGATTTTAAGGACTTTACTAATTTTTTATCTGATTGCATTTTGCATGTGATGCCATTCTGTCACTATTGCTACATTCTATTCCTGGATTAGGGCAGAGCTTGTGGAGACATTTCAAAACATACAGTATTAGGTAACAATCATAGCTGCGCTGACCACTGTTTAATTCTAAGTATTGAAGTTGTTCCCATCAACTTAGGTGGTTCATCCCCACAATAAATCTTGTAAAAGATCTTGGCACTTCTTTAATCTTATTCCAACCCCCAGCTGTCATTGGTGCCCAAATCAGGAAAGCATACTCTAGATGCAGTTGGACAATTGATTGGTAGAGTTTTCATTGCATATCCATGTAAACAAACTAAAGCATTGTCAGAGAACCACACCCTACTCCCAAAGAGGGACCTCCTTGTATATCATGTCCAAGTCATTTTGTAGGTCTGCTTGGTTCCTAGAATTTCTAGCAAACACTGGCTTAACGTCATTAGCACAGAAAGATATTGAAGATTGGAGGGAGGATCCTTGTAGTAATGGAATGAGCAATATGAACAAGATGAGGCCCAGGAAAGTTCCTTGAGGTACTCCAGACACCACATGTCTAGTGCTATCTAAGGAGCCATCAATTCAAACAGCTAGAGTGCACTTGGTGAGGAAATCCCTGATCCAAGAGCACATATCTCCTCTAATACTTATTTTGTTTGAGCAATTTAGTAGTAGAATATAAGCTAATGGAGTATGAAAATTACAAAATCTAAATTCCAATAAAAGTATTCAATGCCAATCAGAAGTTATCTTTTCAAAATAGATGCTCCATGAGTTCAAGTTCCGTTTACTGTTGATTTTGATTTTACTTAATATTGATTACGATCCGTGTTTTATTTGAAGAAACACATTTCTCTCTGCACTCTAATTCTCGACCATGTTCAATCATTCCGAGCAGGAACGCCACTTTGTCAGGCGTAATGCCAAATGAAACAAAACACAAACCCCGAATATTATTAAAAAGGACAAATCAGCAAGCTGCAATAGCTTCAAGTATTGAATTGGCAATCTAAATACATTGAAACAAAAAGGTCTTGGTAATGTAGGCTATATGGTTTCATTAACCCCTTAAACAGCAGTAGAAAAGTAAAATTGTGGGAACTGTTCAAATATTACCGCTACAATAAGGGACTGGATGAACGTATAAAATCGTAGCGAAATCACTTCTTTCAAGAAGAAACATTGCAAAGGTATATAGTTCTCATGTTGGGATTGTAATATGTGAACTTCACTGGCACTTTTTTGCAATTTGCTTGGCCACACTGAGCATGAGATTCATCCTCATAAAACAAAATGATTTCATCCCCTGATTGAATCCGGTTTAGGGATGGAAATGTGCTGAAGATTCAATCTTGAGGATTGAAGTAGAGCTACTTCCATCCTTAAGATTGAATCCGGTTTAGGGATGGAAATGTGCCAAAGATTCAATCTTGAGGATTGAAGTAGCCCTACTTCAATCCTCAAACCGGATTCAATCCTGGTTTTCCATCCTAGTCTAAATATAGTCTAACTTCCAGGAGTCATGGTAGTACAGTCAAACTTTGATTTAACAGTACTGTCAGTCAGCGGAGAACACATCGTTAAATCGAAATTTTTCGTTAAAATGAGACTGACTTGCTGTGAAGTGAATACAGTGGTAAGCAACAAAAATACTGTTGAATCGAAATTCATTGTGAAATCGAGATTCGTTAAATCAAATTTCGACTGTACGAATACTTCAAATGAATCATTCATCCCCTGGTCTCGTAGAACAATCAACGAATGCCGACAATGCTTTTCACACCACCCAAAATGTTACGAGATAAGTGGTGTGGATCCCTGTAGGGGAACCAGGGTAACCATTTTCTTGCCGCTATAATGGATAGCAATCTCTTTAGCCCATAAAGGTCCCAACCGAAAATAAATCAATTTAAATCTGAAGTGAACAATAATTTTACGCAAAATCCATTCTTTTTCGAGAATAAAAAGTACATACTACTTATTGACAAAATACAAATACCAATCATTTGAAGAAGAACGCAGCTTAGTCAAGGACTTTCAAAAATGGTTCCATTCTTTTACGAAAATTCTTGCTTGATCCTTCAAGAGAGTAAAAAGTACGTACTACTCATTGACAAAATACAAATACCAATCATTTGGAGAAGAACGCAATGCTTGTGCTCAAATCCATGTAGTTAAAGCTCGACTCGAACGTCCCCCTTCAGGTTCATCATGATTACGCTGAGGAACCATTTCCAATTCTAAAATTTTTTAGCTTGATCCTGGAGGTCATTGCGCATAAGGATGTCCAAATATTTTTTGTACATAACGCCTTGTGAGTCCGAGGGATAGAAATGCCACCACTTACAAACATGGGCTAATGTCGGTGTGCCTTTATTGCAATTGGCCCACGTGGCTCCATGGAAGCAAGTCGCCGTGTCGTTGATTTGTTTTTTGGGGATCGGTATCCTTAGCCGTGGATAAAGGCCGTGGTCTTTGGGTAAAGTGCACAGTTTGGAGGACAATATCACTCTGGAGACAATATCTTGATCAAAGCCCCATGTGTCTTGAGCCCAGTTTAAAATGGACCCAAAATGACTAACTGTGAGGGGAATTTATTTTTACATGTACGAACCAACATACTTTGATTAAGTATATTCACCTAAGCTTTCGGAGGAGTTTTGAATCAGCAAGTCCCGCCATAAGTGAACCCTCATAGCTATAAAACTTATCGGCAATGTATCCGTTCTCATCAGAGTGTGTTGGTACTGAAAAATCCAAATCTTGTGGTTTGATCTGAGAACCTCAAAAATGCTTGGCACCATTGGAAAAGCATCCACATCTGACGTGACATATAAGTCGTTGGGTCTAAGCCAGGCTTTTGGAGGTGGAATGAGTCTAAAAGTTAGGAAAGATAATCAAAGTACTAGATTATATTTTGGTCACTTGAAAAAAGACGATTTAGTTGGAAAAGTGTTGTTCAAAGCCTCCCCCGAAAAGACAGGATATATTCTGGATATTGCTTAAGTGACTTCTTCTTGCAACTTCTTTGAATGAATTTGTTATTGCAAACTCACCTAATAATTTGAGATTTAAGTGGACAGTCCATGGATCCGTTCTCCACCAGGACAATTTGAACCCTGTTCGAGTTATTTAATTTGGCAGCATACTGTTGAAGTTCGTCAGACGGGTCTGTTTCATTATGAACGATGGTAACAAGAATTGAGTGATCCGTGAGTTGAAGCCACAGATCCGTACTCAGCAATAAGGCATACGTATAAGGGTAATGCTTTTTTCCGTGATACAGAGTATTCGACGAATAGCACACCGCCATACTTATCCATATGGTCGAATTTGTTCTGGTTTCAAAGCTCTCTCCGATTTGAAGTTTGAGGTTGGTTTTGATAGAAGGCCTCATAGATGCTCTCTGAAGAGATTCTTGCTCCAAAGTAAGAGGGTGACCGTTGAAAATAACAAATGCAAACAACACCAATCCCAAAAACATGGAAAGGAGATGAAAAATGTTGGGATGGAGACCATTTCCACGGACCCATGTCATGATTGTCGCATGAAGCATGAGTGACTCGAAGTTTCAAATTTGCTCAATCCTGTTGCTTTGAGCATACGATATATTGTAATTGTCGGTGACCTGCGAAGAGTTCGATTGGGGCTTTCTTCTGTGTTGCTGTTCCTCTCGTAGACGAATTGTTTCAAGGTTGACTAGCCCTTGGGAGCTTTATCGGGCCAGTGAATCGATAAAGCTGCTAAAGATTTATTACCAAAGCCGTTATTTTCAGGCAGCCAAGGCTACTGATAGGAAAAGGGCAAGTAGCAAGTCATCACAGACACCCAAGCTCTACTTGTTTACAAGCAAAGCTTGGCCAAGTACTAGAACTTGGGCAAGCTTAACCCAAGTAGGGATACGCTGCTAACGTAGCGAGCCCAGATAGCTAGCTCAGGAAAACCGCAAAAAGTGGGATTGTTTGTTCGTAGTTCAAGTCAGATTGCCAGAAGCAAACCAACCATTGAACCAAAGTCACATTGAAGCGTCACTGATGATGCACTTTATTGCTTTTCCTGTATAAGTTGATTTGATTTGCCCTGGTATAAAATTTCTCGCGTAAGTTTGGCCACACCATTTCCTTCTTAAGTGTCTGTGTGCAAACCCAAGTTGGGACAAGTTCCTAGTTGGGCAAGTTAAGCACCGACCTACTTGCCCTGTCGGTGCTTGCCTCACATCAGTAGCCAAGGCCAAATTTCTCCAGGATACTTTGATCTGATTTGACGTGCTTGTTTTGTAAAAGTGACATTGGTCGGAACAACTTCCTCACAACTCCGAAACTTAAATGCTCAGAAGGAAGTTGTGTCCAAACCACTCAAATTTCGCTGCAAAGCAATTGGTTATCCCCTCTTCATGGTCTCAGGGTTGGCCCTTCAGCGCTGTAATCACTCAGGTATATT
>NC_081449.1:15000517-15001999 GCF_007210705.1 Tigriopus californicus | reverse complement strand
AGGGGAGGGGCACGTATTGATTGATATTCATCAGTCTCAACGGTGTTCATGGGCCAATTGCATTGGTAGGGTTGTTAATACAAGTACTTAATGATCGGGAGTGAAATGCTCAAGTACTTTCATACCACGAGAGGCTGGTAAAGTGCGACGAAAAATAAAAATTCCTATATTTTTCGAATATTTTAACTTAATTCAATTGAAATAGATATATGTTTTGGTACGCTAGACTGTCCTCTGTCCTAATGTGTTATTTACATCACGTTATTTGTCAATGCATGAGTGTTCCCACTCTGTTGATGAACAAAAGTTCTTAAATCGGGTTTGTAACGAACGGCACATTGGCGCACAAAATCCAAGTCCTCCGCATTTCTGCCTGGCCCCATTACCTGATATGCATAACCTTGGTTCGAGGCCTTGAGATCCACATGTGAAACCCGGATGGTAGAACCTCCACTACCCTTGATGACGGATTGCCTCTTGGCTCATCCGATGGGCCAGTAAATTCCCCACACTCAAATGACAGGCAACGGTTAGTGTTCCTTGACCACGGATTCAGTGCTCAAGACGATGTTCTCACTTGGTAGGGATATCCCTGCGGCCTTAGGGAAGAGTTTTACTTCATGACCTCTAATACGGAGTTTGGTTTGGTATCAATTATTATACAAAGCGTCAACTAGCACAATATGAGAGCTTATGTTTCATGTAGCTCAAACTCGGATTGAGTGGTTGAGGCAATCCTTAAAGAAAGTCTGTCACCAATATCGTGGCCCTTGTTACTTTTGTAGAGGGTTGCTCTCGGCTTTGGAGAACTGGGGAGGAAAAGGTTGAGGTACTAGGTGCACCGACTTGAGCGCCTGGACATGGGGTTGTTCTTGAATCAGACCCTCGTTGCATGAGGCCAATATTGAAACAAGTGGCATTGCTTTCTTGGAGGCTCATCCTGTGGGACAACTTGGATAAGCTGAGAATAGCCAGTTTTGTGGGGCCCTTCCGCTTGATTTGAACATTTTACTTCCAATAACGTTCAACACCCTTTTCACTACCCGAGCCAATTCTGAGCTTTCCCTGAATTCTGATTGCAGCAGTTTGAATTATTTATGAACTCCATAAAGCTATCGATTTAATGGAAGTAAGTGACATTAAGCAGGATGTTCCTGCCATACATGAGCCACCAGAATTATATTTTTAAACACTTCCCAAAAGGAATGTATGTTTTCTGTATTGGAATAAAAAAATAGTACGTGTCATGTTCATCATAAAAGTGGCCAGGCTTCTTGGTTGTCAAGATATTTTTGAGAGTTAAAGAACATGCAGAAGTAACTTATCCTTGTACAAAAAGAAAAAATGCATTTTCCATACGTCATCTCCTTACTTCTCATTGAGCCAGGAAACCACTATGTATTTGAGAATTGTGTGGAAAGCCTTTCGATTTCACGGCGCTCATCCTCAGCCTACTCGTCCGACATAAAAATGGAATGGAAA
>NC_081449.1:14987161-15000308 GCF_007210705.1 Tigriopus californicus | reverse complement strand
ATAAAAAAAAAACATATATTTGTTCTACCTCTTTTTGGGGGGGGTGTCACGGGCTTTTCTAACCGCTACAGGGAATGTAATCCCCAGTACTATTGAAAGGAAAGGTGTAATTCGTCTATTTGTTACCTCTCAATCTTTATATGATATTTGGTCTACCAACGAATTTGAGTTGTCCTTGAATGTAAGGTTGATCTGGAATGCTAGCTAAAAATTTGTCCAAGTCTGACTTGAAAGATGCTACCGGATCAACAAGGCCTACCTACTCCCTACGAATATTAGAGTGAAGCAAATTAAACAATGAAGGAGCCCGAGAAAGAAGAGATGTGGACTTCATTGTTCGAACTAGCCTGGATTCATTCCTTGAATATGTTAGTGACTAACTCGTCTTCAATTGCCGTTCTTCTGATCAAAATATAAGAGAGGTTACATTTACAAATAGAACCTATCAGATACTTTCAGTAAAGTAAAGTAGATACTATAGAACACTATCAGAAGTGTATCTGATACCCTGCACGTTCACTTGTCACAAGTGCAAGAATGAACTATTTTTCATGCCGTTGATGAAATGGCACCGTCTTCCATCACTTGAAACTCACAAAGCTTAATCGAATTTAGACTACAGTTAGTTTGATCCATTTTCAATTAAACCCCGAAGGCTTCACAAGAGTTACTTAACCTTTCGCACCAGAAGTCAACCACCTCGGAACCACACACCAACCCCATGGTTGTACAATTTGAACCCGATTTACTCTTTAAAAAAAGAAAAGAGAAGATAACAGTTTATCATTGAACTTGTGCCGACAATATCTCATAACCAGAAAAGTCATATCCATTCTCGATCTGATCAAGGGCTGAAAAGCTGATTAAAGGCGATCATGTCAGTCATGGAATGACAAAATGAACGTTTCTTGTCTGAGTCAACAAATCAGAGAAAAACGTGTCTGATTTGATCAATGAGTGTTTGTGTCCGTGGAATGTAACAACCATCCTGCTTGAAGTCAACAAGAAACGAAGATCATTCCAGCTTCGTGGAGCATCATAGAGTCTGACTGACTGAATGATTTTTTTTGGCCTCTGGACCAAAAACAAATCGTCATTGGAGTGAATACAAATCGATTCGGGCAATGTGAGTGGGAGTTTTAGCTCGAGCTAAAAAAGAAAGGAAGTCCAGTGAAATAAATAAAATACCCTCCCAACTTCCTGGTTCGCCCAATTGAAGTGATGCTAATGAAAAAGGAGACTTTCTTGCTCATTGCTTTTATCGTAAGTACTTGGCTATTATGGATCATCAACATTTGATGGCTTGATTGAAATTCAAATCCACTCCAATATATTACCACCCAAGCCGAGCACTCGCAATGGATTCGAATAATCAAAATGGTCTTGAGACATGGAGCAACGCCAAGTAATCGCCTCGTTTGAGCACTTTTGTATTTTGCCTTATTTCCACGGTTTCTCGCGTCACGCACTAGGAGCTCATTCTCATTACTAAGCCTGGTTATAGGGAGTGATTAGAAACCATAGGGAGGGTATAAACGATTGCTGGAGCGAGTCCTCTGATTTTTGGACTTTTTGCCCGACTTGACGAGTCCGGACTCGAGTCCGGCAGATTTTATCCAGAAAGTCTCAAAAACTTAAGGAAATATCTTAGCTTAAATCACGAATAGAGCCTGCCTGCTGGTGTGCTGTTTGCTGCAGTTGCACTGTGCGATTTTGGACTGAAGTACTTGATTTTGAGATCCAAACATTTGCGAAGCCAGTTGTAGCATTTGGTTAATATTCTGGAAAACTTCCAATAATGATTTCCAATTTGAATGGCTCATTTTTCGCTGAACGTTTCGGGAATGGGTCTAAACCCCAAATTGAAAGACTTTTCACAATATTTTTTATTACTGGGGGCCGAGAAAATATTTCATCCTCTTGGGCAAAATGTTATTGTTATTATGTCAAAATGACTCCAAATATTATCTATTTTCTTCTCCAAAACCTTTTTTGCTCAATGGCCCCTGAATTGGCAGAAACACTTGCTCTTTACTTGTGCAACGTTTCGATGTTATTTTGCTGGTTTCTTTTTTCGGACCACAATTGCTTGTTAACCTCAACTAAAATCGACCATTTGTGAAAAATGAGCGGTCTTCTGCTTGTGTCTAGCATGAGAGAGAAAACGACAAATGTTGCGTTGAGCCAGCTGATGTGTTACACAATCCAAATATTTCAATAGAAATATTAGATAGATTTCAAAAAAGCTGAAATATTTTATTCTGTTTTCCAAAGTATATAAAAGATTTGAAAGAATATGCTTTATTCAAGAAAAAAAGTTTTCTTGATCCCTATTTATTACTTAATGGTCACATGAATCTCTGCAGTGGAAAAGTGGTGATAATTCCTTTTTTTGGTTTGGTTTGGTTTTTCACAAAATGTTTTTGTCAAAATTTTCAAAAACAATGCTTTATTGCAAAATATTTTTAAACTCAAAACTGATTTTGTCATTCATTGAAGTTCTTTGCAAAGTCTTTTCATGGGACATTTTTCGTTATTTGGGATTTGTCAGAGGACCTCCCGCATACTGGACCAAAACAGGAAATTTCTGCACGTTTTATGAAATTTCGATTGAAGAAAGAACATGGTGTGCAGTAAATGAGAATGAAAATATTTTTCAAAAATTAGAAAAAAAATAGTTTTTTTCAAGTGTGTTGGGTGACTACTATTAACTAATAATTACGTGATTGACCTTACTACTTTAGGGATTCTTTCGACCATTGAGTGAAAATAAGTATCAAATATTTCAATTTGAGGTAAAACATATTTTGCGAAAAGTTCGGTGAAAAATGAGCCATTTAAAGCCGCATTATTTAGTAGCTGTTTTAAAGATTTTTACAAACTTCGTTTTTAATCAGTACCATAGTATGATATCAAAACCCATTACTAAATTGTTCTTAGTTTATGTTTTTGAGACTGTGTTAAGGCGCAATACATTTTCTTTTGCCCGTTAACAAACTCAGCCGTTATTAAAGTTTTGCAGAATATCGAACAAATGCAGAAACTAGCATCAAAAGTGTTTGGCTCTCAAAATCAACTACTTCGGCCAAAAAAACACACCTTGGTTACTAGTAGTATTTGCCATGGTTTATAGGGTACGTCATATCATGGACCCTTAAGAAAAGAAGCGAACCCGGTTTTTGCTCACCAGCCAAGCTAGACCCTCTACATATTGACCAGCTGAACTAAGGCAATCTCTGTGGTTTACGTAAGCTGAATGTTTAATACATAATGATCTTCCTCAAGAACCGTCAAACATTTTTTATGTTTATTAGTCACAGTACAAGGATTGAGAGAGACAACAACCAACAATGATTTAATCAAAAATCAGGCAATTTGAGTTACAGAAGGTGCTTAACATATATGACGTATATGAAGGTACGAAAGATATCTGATACTGCACATCTTCAAAAGCATCCATGAGCTTTGTCCCAACCCAGGATTTAGGGTCAATTCTAGTGACTGTAGAGGCTGAATGTGCGTATTGAGAGCACCTTCAAGTCCTCGAGTATCCAGGCTAGTAAAAACAATGAAGTCCACCTCTCTTCTTTCTCGGGCTCCTTCTTTGATTAATTTGCTTCCCTCTAACATTCGTAGGGAATACGTAGGCCTTGTTGATCCGGTTGCATCTTTCAAGTCAGACTTGTACAAATTTTTAGCTAGCATTCCAGATCAACCTTACATTCAAGGACAACTCAAATTCGTTGGTAGACCAAATATCATATAAAGATTGAGAGGTAACATTTAGACGAACTTTAACCTTTCATTTCAATAGTATTGGGGATTACATTCCCTGTAGCGGTTAGAAAAGCCCGTGAAAAGCCAAACCAAAAAAAAAAATAACAAGAGTGGAAACTCGCCCAAAAACATTTAAATAAAGACGAAGGAATTTATCATTCCGTAAAGAAACTTGATAAATGGGAAATCCAATGACTTAGGCTTATTTAGAAATCTGATATTAGCTGTTGGCAATCTTATCTTAATTCATACATTTGAAGCACATTCATAACCCATCACTGATCAATGGATGGGTTATCTCCAAATAAATATCCCACTGTAACATGTCAATATGATTGTATTACACAGTCATGAATTTCAAAAAGATATATTAATCCATAACTTGTCACCATATTGCGTTTTTGTAACAAAGAAAGATGCCTTCATCTAAATATGTTGAAGTGATTGATCCAGCCACTTGTTTTTGATTCTATAAATCTGCTACACGTTATTAAGGCTAAATATAAGGCACTTTTTGCTCTATTGTAATGCATTTGAAACCAATACAGTTTAAATTGTGACGACCCAGCAGGCAACTCGACCCAGGACAACTCAACCCAGCGTACAAATAGACACAAGGGACAATTCGACAGTTGTGTCGAGTTGTCCTGTGTCGAGTTGTCCTCTAGGTTGAGTTGTCCAGTCCCGACTCATACATGCCAACTTGAGTACCACCTTCTGACTCTACAACAGTACTTGGAGTCATAACATCCTTGATTCTATCGCAAATTGAAAATAAAAACAGTTTGGCATCATAACTGTTTGCATGAAGGGTTTTGATTTCTTTAGGGGAGGGGTCAGTTTTTCCCAACTGACATGACTATGGAATCAACAACTAAAAAAATCATTTAACATTTGAAAGAACGAAGCAAAATGGAAAATGTGTCACCCTTGGAGAAGGTCAAATTTTCGAAGATGCAGAGTCCCAACTGAAACCAACTGTTAAGTGCAAAAAGAGGTTGCGCCAAGATTGATGGCCCAAGTCCGAACCCAAAGTACTCAAAGTGCTTCGTGCTGTATCTTAAGTTTCGAATACTGTAGCTTCCCCCTTTCATCACTGTCCAACACGATCGATCCATGGCCAGGAACTAAGAAGACCCAGCTTGAATATTGTAGATCAGGCTTCCGCATTGCTCAAAGAGATGTCATCTCCAAGCTCATGTCACGATTCTCCAAAGTTTCAAACTCACTCTAATTGGACATCCGACTCATTGGGGTCCACCCAAGGCTCGCTTTTTCGGATGAAGGCACATGAATGGCCCCATGGTTTCAGCTACAGTCAAAGCTCTGCGGCATCATGGTTCATGTTCGTCAAGAAAATTGAAGGGGTTTTGCTTTCGTCTTTGTATTATTTAGGCCCATGTGAGCAATTTTGAGGGCTAAAAAAGTGTTCTCAGAGCCTCATCTCACCTCAGTCAACGCTGAGGTTTACTCTGAGGTGGCGTGCGATAACCATTGGGTAGTCGGGTGTACAGTATTTCCAGATTTATTGTCAACTTCAACAATGATGTACAACATAAATGACGAACCAACTCGATTCCCGAACACACGACGAAGGAAGGTGTTTGTGTGAAGCTGTGTATGAGCGCATATGAACGTACGTACATGGCTGAAAAGATTGGCGCGATTATTTAGCCCTTTGTGCCCTGAATGGAGATTAAAATTCTTCAGATTTCAAGTGGAGGAGGTACTGTTATGTTGGCTTGTTAAAACATCTTTAGTCGGGTTGGCGGTGGATCTCTCGATTCAGCAGCACATGCCATTCCAAGCCCCAAGCACGTTTTGCCCGGATCCCACAACAATGAGTAATGTCAAGTCGTTCTTTTAATGACTCCAGAAGTATTTGAATTGTCGAGCGAGAGATCTAGATATTTGTGCCCATCAACATCGACCTTAGCCGACCTCGTCTTCAAACAACGGTAATTAGCGGTCTTTAAGATGGGAAGGATATTGAACCGCAACTGAGTTGCACGGCATAAGTAGAACGAACACTTCGCTTCGTTCTGTACAAAGAATGAGCACTGATGCTTCCATGTCACTTGAACAAGTTTGTAAACCCGTTTAGAATCGACCCCCCCAATGGTTGATGTGGAGAAACCAATCATCGATTTCCCAATTTTCCAAGCCAGCCAATTATCCGTTGACCCGTGGATAACGGTGTTAAAATCAAAACCTTGTTGCGCCGAAGATATCGACAAACATGTTTAGCTCTCGGCCACATACAAACAATCACGTTGTCATATCAACATGAGTTTTTGTTTTCTTAAGGCAAACGCTACAAACATATGCTGGTGGGTTGGATTGCTCCTTGAGCCATTTCCAATATGTTCGTCCGTTGATATTCGAGTGTGAACAATGTCAATTGGAGACCGCGGCCGAAATTGTGAATGGGTCATAAGGCTATTGCTCCGGCTCAAAGTCCACAGTCCTCCTTACAACTTGGTCGATTGGCTTGATCTCATTGTTGGTCAGTGTGTTGAATGACGCTTGGCAATATTTTGACTGCACATTATTGGTCGTCCACTTGAAAGCCAACCAATCTAGGGGTGATCCATTCCGCTTCACTTAACTTATTACGAAGGGCCTCCTCCGTCTTCCACAATCCTCCCCCTCCTCCCTCTCATTTCAATTGAAGTTCTTTGCTCCCAAATGACACGACTAGCATATACAGTACATACAGAGACTCAAAATCATACTCGATCCGATCGCCAGGCGTCTTGTATTTCCTCATTCCATTCGCTCCCTGAGAGTTAGGCCCGTCTAATCAGAGATATGGCTAGAGAAGCGAGGAGAAGCAAGTGCGCTTTTTGGTCCATATGTTTTTGCGACTCTTGGTCTGCCATAAACTGCTTTTGACTTCCTCTGGGTGGTCATGGTTTTGAGAATTAGTTAGTGCTTTTTCGTTTTTATGTGTTCAAGTGCCTCATCTATCCACCTCTATGGTGATCTTTTTTTTTCAGAGCGAATTATGCACGGCATTACTCTCTGATAAGAGATTGCACTATCGTCGTTTCAAAGCAGGAATTGTTGGCCATGCTCGGTAGTAAAAGGTACGCATGTCTCTTCTTGTCCAGGATGGGTGTACCAAGATACGAGGAATCACAGAGGGGATTAGTCTTGAGCATTGATAAGAACTTTGGGGTCTCCGGTGGAATGTGTGCCTTGAACTTGCGGTTCGAGCGACAACAGCAACAAAAACCGACCCAACAATAAATGGTTCCAACGCTTTGACACATAAGGGAAAAACATCCGTTGGAGTAAAAAAAGATAAAGGAAGAGGGAGACTTTTGATTAGCCTGGTTCTCTATTGGTGGTATTCCGGAGGTCTGACAGGCCTAATGAGATTCAGCAGAGAGGTGTGTTGGTTTAGGCATTTTGTCGGCTCACTCAATAAATTCATGGCCTAGCCAAACCCAGCGCCCTAATATTAACTAATAAGTCACAGCTCCCAACCCCCTGGTGTGTTAAGCACAAAGGGGCGGATGATGACGAGATCAACCAACAACCAACCAACACCAGCCAACCCCTTTTGCTCCGAGATCGAGGATGACGATGTGGATTTTTTCCGGCCGCCGAATTGGGATAACCCACCTGTTGAACCAATAAATGCATTTATTATCTCACTCAAGGTCGCAATCTCCATCCAGCTCAAGAAGAGCGAGGAGATCAGAAGGCCAGCTAGAAGTTTTTACCCTTTCCCAATTTATTCCTCCCGTTCCGCCGCCGCAATGAACGGGTGAGATCGCGCGCGCCTTCTTTTAAATACTTTGGGCATTCACCCAGGTAAGCGCTACATTGACGGGCAACCAACCACTCACAGAACAACCAATATCTTGGCAAATTCTGCCCAGGAGCTTCCTGACGCCTCGTCTTCCACGGTGAATAAGATATGCATGAATGGGTTACTTTATTCTTTCTTGTTTTATGAAATGAACTTTGTTTTATGGATATAAATGAGATAAAACTAATACTTTCAACATAAGTTCTCACTGGACAAATCAGTAGCAATTTTTGCAAAAATCGAATGTTTTCAAAATGCGATTTTTTCTCAAAATGAGCCTTACTATTTGGTATTCATCGAACCAGTTATAATGAGCCTGTTTCTTATGATGGTGTAGTGTTTTATTTAGTTTAGTGTTGAGACAATTGCTCATGATTTAATGGGAGTCCGGCTAATCAAATTCGAATGCCAAGGAGAACAAACTGGGGAATTTGATCACAAGAGTTCATTGTTGCCCACCATGTTTGCCAAGCCAGGCGCCGGCGAATTTCTGCTTGTTCTCCATGGCTAAATGGGTCTTGGTGGGTACACGCAATGCTGCCAAGATGGCCAGGAAGGGGAGGGGATTTGTCATGCCATTAATATAATGATAGCTGTTTTCAGCAGATGGGTGATATGGCGGAGGAGGTGCATTAAGAGAAAGGGAGATGGTTAGAAAATAACATGCAGTACTTAGGGGTTGGAAAATGTTTCTAGATTTTAGTGAAAATAATTTGTTTTTAGAAAAGAAATGCGTTACAAAAAAGTTGAAAGAAAGGTGAAGCTTTATAGGTTATTCAAGCATAGTGGAATTTTTTGCAAGGCAAAAAATGACCAAATATTCATATTCCGCAGTGTTATGTTTACTTGCAGCAGGGGTTTCAACCCACAACACTTAGGGGGAGATTTTTTGCCTTAATTGCGCTGCCTCTTCGACTGCTTGGATAATATTATTACTCGTCGGCTAAAAACCCAAATTTGATAATCAAAAATGAAGTTTTAATGCAGGCTCTTTCTTTGAACGTCCCAAGTGTCTATTCATAGTTTGACGCATCCTGAAATCATGAGAAAAGAACAAATCAAATGAATGGTTGGTAAATTCGGTCAGGATGGATTGTCACTGTAAGATAATTACTTTAGGAAATTGCTGCACAGATGACCTAATGAAAAAACAAGAGAGTAGTACTCTCAATAATACTTGCCTTCATCGGCATGGTCAAATTAGCTAAAGCATGGACTTCTGTGAGCACAGGCTCTTTTTGTAATCAGAAAAAAACTAGTATGAGTGGACCAACTTCCATTTGACTTTTAACTCATCATTCGCTTTTTTAAAGGGGTAAAAATATGTCTAAATGATGTTAATAAGCAATATTAAGTTGCTTTTAACTCGTGTCATAGAGTTACTTTTGTTGATGAATACAGGGCAAGAATTGCAAATAGTTTTCGATAGGTCAAAAAGTGCAGTCTTTTACTTAGTCCTAATCTCTTGTTCCAATGTGTATGATTCAATCGCCAAACAAAACATTCGGTAACACGGGTAATACACATGAGCCAAATGTTTCACCTCAACCAAACCTCTTGTCCCACCGTGGTTAGTGTCGCCCTCTTCATTCTTTAGTAATCCTCCTCCACACTGAGTGAGAAAAAGTGACCTCTAAAGCGAAAATTCCCCCTGCCACTCGCGGAGCAGTCACTCAACCACACTACACAGACACTCACATACATGCCCAATTCATGGATGGACTCGTACTTTGAACTTGAGCCTTACGAGGAGTTGCCTGGCGAAGGAGGAGGTCTTTAAGCCAATGGTAGCTCAAACACAAACTCGATCCTTTTGGCTTCTTATGGCACTATCTACAACGAGGACGATAGAGTCGAAATTGTTATATGAGGTTGTGGCAGGATCAACAAGTTTTGTAGGTATTTTATAACAGGGTAAAGAAGCTATCGATGTCATTGACACCGATGGGGGGGTCAACGTCAAACCGAAACGTTAAAATTGTGAAATAAATGTCTTGCAACATGTAATAAAAGAAGAAGAAAAAGTTATCAGGTCTATGTGCTACGGGCTTAATGGTAAATGAGATATTGAAAGATTATGCCCAAGGCAACTTAAACGCATTAGGAATCAATACCGTACAATCAGCCCTAAGTTTGCTGGAGGTTAGTTGAAAAAGCGCACTCTGACGTGCAGAGCGCAAGCCATTTTTCGTGTGGTATGAGAAGCCAAAATAATTCGCCCAAGTCAAAAGCTCAGTGATCCCTCAACGAAACCATCGATATTTTCATTCTCAGCGATCTAAATTTGCTTTAAAAGACAAGAAAGGAACTGATGTTTGACTTGGTAAGCTAAGATGATCCAACTCGTCAGGTTCAAGAAAAAGAGACCTTGTCTTGAAATTTGAGGCCACACTTTGGGTGGTCCGTTGGAAAAGAATGGTTCCCTCATAGATAGCTAAAAGGGCGAAGGGTTCCCATTCCGTGGATTGGGTTTCATCTTCATTTTCGTATTCATGATCAAACGGATCCATCAACAATGGTCTCTTGACCGGTTGATCTAGGTCTACAGAATGAATGGCATTCAAATTGCACCACGTTTGCATGACGGGTCGGAAAATTGCTCTTGACATGACAAGCCACCATTCCGAGCATTTTGGGAACTTCTTCGGGCTCGATCTGGCCTCGCATCATTGAGCACTTAGCATGAGGATGTCCTCATCTCCATGAAGTACCAGTGTTGATACTGATTGTGATATTGATACTGATACTGATCATTGTGTTGATCAAAGGATTTCAACTAAGACCATTTCTTGAGCGTTCGTCAAAATCTGAGGCCAAGGAGAACTCAGTTTAACGCCTATCATCCGCATCTGGACAAGATTGGGTGATGGTTTTCAATTTCTCAGGAGGCTCGACATGGGGACTTCAGTTGGTCCAATGTCACGTGATAAGGGTATCTTCAATTGAAAGGGACCAACTGAAATTAATTGGTTTAGAAAAACGTGTCCAAATAGTTGATTGAGATTGAATCGATCGAAGTGGTCCCAAGATGAAATGAATTGTACGTAGGTATGTAGAGGACAAAAAATCCGTGGTTGAACTGGTTGGTCTAGGATCAACCAAGGTCGTCGGATTATATTATGTACCTATGGTACAATTTACGGACATGTTAGGCCCTATCTCTTTGAAGATGATCATCCAAATCGGGAGAGGAAACCAGTCTAACCACAGGACTGTCTTACCAGACCAGATTCCGCTTGTGCTTGCCAAAAGCGTGTGGTAAATTGATGTGAAATTGACCCGTCTAGACAATCCTCATACCGTCAATGGATATGACATCAGGTTTAATCGGCATGAAATGAATTTTTCAATCATACTTAGTCAGATGTGATTGGCAAGCCAAGGCGGAAGTCCACCAAGTTTTTGTTTTTCTTGCCCGGGTTTTCTTCCTCCCAAACCATCCGTTCGATCTCCTGATTGGCCTCCAGGCACTTGAGTTTTCGAGATCCTGTGATCTTGTTCCTATTCACATTGTTGTCAGTGATCCCGTTAGGTGCTCTTTTTCCCTACACTCAACGCCGGAATTCGGAATTCAAATCCACCGTGTCATGCAGATCCGAAGCCAATGCTAATGACTTCTTCACAACATGTTGTTGGGCATGACAACGACGACGACGACGATGTTGCTGCCGATAAAGACGTTGTGGAGTGGAAACCACCCAATGAATGCCAGTCAGTGATTAGACCTGGTCTAAGATTGGGATTGGAGTCGTGCGTGCTTGTGCTTGAGTCCCTGCTAGCATACGTACGCACATGTACGCCGTTTATTCCCGTTGGAATTAAGACGTTCTCCCGGGTTTTTTCGTGTCCATCTCGAGTTCAAGTTTTTCGACATCTCCCGTCGAGTCACGACCATACCACCAACTATTTGTGCACTGTCTTGGGTTGGACACGAACCAACTACTATGTAGTAGTAGATCGTAGATGGACACTGTTCGAACATCCGGAGAGGTGCCAAGTTTGAGGAATGCACATAAATTGTGACTTCAATTGTCACGGCCATTTTCCTCGTCCATCCTATGAGGACGAGGATGAGTGGTGGCTTGGGTGAACATGAAATGATTGGCACGGGGTTGACACAAATAGTGCGGCCCATTCCCCACGATCAGGCGTGACTTGCTCGACTAGGGTTCATCATGTCATGAAAAGATTCCAAGGGGAACGAGGTTGCCAATTTTGAAGGACAGGACTTTTTGTCGATGTTCATTAATTAGAATCCACTTAGGTTCATTGAGGTTAGGCAGAAAATGATTTACCAATGGACAAACTTGGGGCGAGTGTAATACTTGAATAAAAGAGGACTCCAATCATATATATATTTTCTCCTTATTGATCAAGGAATCTTGTTGTGTTCTCAAGTAAATGGAAAGGCTTCCAAGGTCACATTTCTTTTAGAGAGGGTTTTCGACCTGGTGATTAAAAGAGTCGCATACATAAAGACAAAACTTTACCTATTCAAAGATACTTGTATGAAAGTGTTTCAGTGGCGTTGCTTTTGACAAAATTATTAATCCAGAAAATTGCCGTAAGCCTACCTGATGCATAACAAAGATGGGCTGAGCTTGAAAAAACATTTGGGGCCAAAGGTCCTTGAACCAGAATGAGCAAAACCTGAATTTAGCGGGAAATGAAATGGCTTTGTAATTGCTCTCACAAACTGTTCTTCCCCTTGCAAAAGGCCCACATTGGCATAGCCACTCCTCGAAGCATAATAGTAAAAGAGGATCTGAGAAATTTTCCCATGCCAAATACGGGGACATTTCGAATTAAGTCTAAAGGGCAACGAGAAACCAACCCGAATACCCCTTTCCACATTGCATCCTAGAAGGAGCGATATTAGTGCCCCAAAAATAAATTGACCAATGGAATATGATCCTCTTCCCCTCCAATCATGGCATCGCCTTGACTAGGCAATGAAAATAAAAGATCCTTAGCAATCATAATCAAGTGAGGTCTCCCTGAGTGTTTGTTGACCTTGAGAACCGACCGAGTCCAAGAACCCTCAAAATGCGGTTCAAGTGAAAAATGAGTCTTTAAGCCTGGTAAATCTTGCTGATGGTTGGGCTGAACATGAACAGTTAAGGGTGTACTTGAGTCGAAGCTAAGGACCTCCGGATGTTCTACGTTCGGCTGCTAATGCGCTCCTCAAGCATATGAAAGAGAGAGGTCTTGGGTTGGATTCACGTCTGGACTCATCTGAAGCCTGAGGCGAACTGAACAAACTTGTCAGCAGTCTGTCAAACAGGATTGAGAGGCCGCGAATGGACAAACGAGAAGATTGTGCCTGAAAAAAAAGAAGCATTAAAATTCCAAGACTTCTCGCATCAGGTCATCATCAGTCCCCTTAAAGTTCCGGACGAGGAGCTGCCATAAACACGTACTCGAAGTATGCATGTACGTACGTACGTAGTTTATAGTGTCGCTTGGACGGAGGACTCCTTGGTTCTGTGCCTATGGCAGCGAGCGGTCATTTGGGGACCCAAGAGTCCAAGAGGTCTTCCTTGTTTGAGT
>NC_081449.1:14953361-14987125 GCF_007210705.1 Tigriopus californicus | reverse complement strand
ACTTGAGTCGAAGCTAAGGACCTCCGGATGTTCTACGTTCGGCTGCTAATGCGCTCCTCAAGCATATGAAAGAGAGAGGTCTTGGGTTGGATCCACGTCTGGACTCATCTGGAGCCTGAGGCGAACTGAACAAACTTGTCAGCAGTCTGTCAAACAGGATTGAGAGGCCGCGAATGGACAAACGAGAAGACTCTCTTTGAAAACCATATTCTTCCCTCTTCCAGTTTTAATTTTGGCTTTGGTGTTGGTGTATGTGTGTGTGTGTGTGTGTGTGTGTGTGTGTGTGTCTCCAACGTGACCCTCATAAATAAAGAAGCCATTCCATATCAATTAACAAGGTCGAGGGAAAAAAACTCGCCAGACGGGATCCTTGATCGATTGTGATTATGGACCTGAGTATGACATTAGAGAATCTTTGACGGAAACTAGAAAAGTTATGTGCGTACTTTCGTTGCTGCCTTGAAACCAAAGCTGAACTAACGATATTGCGCATTCGGGGAATGCTCGTCCAGTGGTGATAAATTGATTTTAAACCATGAGTATCCATTTGGGAGAGGTTTTTCGGCCCGTTCAATGGGATCGGTGTACGTAAATCATTTCGGAAATGAAACATGACAACAAGCAGCCATTGTCCGGGCCATTCATTATGCATGCCACTTGAACTCCATCTCCCGAAAATAATTCCCTTCAACAACAACGATGATTATGATGAACTTGATGGCAAACTCACATGATTGTTTAGGCCGGCTTCCAACATTGGCACCCCAAGCCATTTCCTCAGTTTAATTGCACTTTTCAGATATTGAAAACAAAAGCTCAGCTGAGATCGAATACCCACCAAAAGACAGCAGAGATTTCAACGCGAGACACACAAAAGCATTCTTTCTTCTTCATGTCTTCTCTCTCGCTCTCGCTCTCTCTCTCTTTTTCTGCCCGCTCGGGTTCTTTGGGGATGAAAAGAAATTAAGATCAAGACATTGTGAGTTTTGTGACCCCCCCTCAACATCCTTGGCTTGAAGCGATCAGTGATTGAAAACCCAGATTTGTCGAGCTTCATCATCAAGGTCGTCGTCGAAGAAGTCGAGCTAAGCAACGACTCGAGCAAGTGGTTCCTCAGGGATTGATTCGCATCGACCCTGCTCTTCATCTCATTGCATCTTGATCAACTGATAAGAGACTGATTGACTGAATTCCCTATAATGAAGTGAGGGCCCAAGGATGAAGAAGCAGCAGTGGTCAAGTCCGCTCCTCCCTCCCCCCATTTTCTAGTCCTCCTGACCGAGAAATGTCATCAGATAGAATGATCTCATTGTTATGAGCCACAGGATAAGAACAAGAAATGTGCCATCTAAATACATATGTTCTTGCGCTTTCTTCCATCGCTTCTCACCGATTATCTTTGATCGCATTGATAACCTACACAGATCTCTTTCGTGAAGGTCGACGGTCTCCCCCAAATCTTGACTACAACGTTGGGAATTGCCCCCAAAGGTAAGGGAGTTGGCTCCCACATCTACATGTGCGTATTTGCACTTCAGATCGGCGACTAAAATTGAGAACACCGATTGATTGGTAGTGCATCTGATTCGAGCAGCACTCGAAACAAGTGGCCAAGGATTGCGATATTGAACAGTATTGATGTAGTAGCAGTGGTAAAAGTACTAGTAGCAGTAGAACAACAGCAACAACAGAAGGAGGGCACGGTGGCTTGGAATGGTAAGTTGCTGAAACTGAATTTTCAATATGAACAGGAGTTCCTCTTAAAACCAGGGAACCAAGAAGAACAAGTTTGCTGCAGGAAATACTTCCATGATATGCAATATTTCAACATTTTCATTACAAATATACTTTTGCTACTGCTTCGACTTTGACTCTTCTGGTTCATTATCATGAATCTAGAAAATTAAATTCAAAATCATTATTGAGTGATAAAACCCAGTATGTGAGAATAAATCTGTTTGGTAAGTGTAATAATGCCTTGAAAGTGATACAGCTATTAACAATACTATCAACAACCTTAGATTTGAGAACATCATGAATAGAAGGCCCCGAAATTTGAGTTTAATAGTGCATTGTTCACTTTTTGAATAGTACGTCGGAATGTAAACTTAGTCCTCTGGGTTTCCTTGGCCACAAAAAAGGCCCCCATGTAGGGTTATGATATTGTTTTGGCAAATTTCCGCATCAGACTACTGTGAGGGGAATAAGAAGGAGGAGAAGGAGGAGAAGAAGGAGCGGCGGCCCTGAACAAAATCCGACATTGATTGAGTAAAGATCACACCTCACATTTCCCCATTTCCGGGCCGACAGAAAATGTCCCGATCCGTCGATAGAAATCTTAAATCTTGGAATGTGATGGCTTGACTGACATCCCAGGTGGGTACAGGATGTACGTAGTGGATGTAGTGCAAACCACTCGGCGGGATGATCGTTGTTGACAGGGTTGTCGTGAGCTAATCTTCCACTAAAAGGTCACACACACACACGCACACTGACACCAAATCATCTCTAGCATCGACGAGTGAGTCGACATTTGGGATGAGGCCAGGGCCAAATGGTGAAGGAGTGGTTTTCCGAAATTCTCAACATGATATTTTGGACTCAAAATCAAACACAGACTTCTGCTCTTTTTCGTGGACCCGCCTCTTTTCAGTATCTCCCTCTGAAAGGGCAACGATTATTGCTGTCAGTCCCTCCTGTCTTTTGTTTTATCTGATTGAGTTTGATATTTAAAGCATTGTCAGCCAGGCATGACTCTCAGATCTCATTGGCATGGAAACGACTAATGGCATCGATCGCCAGATTATGAATTTTTATAAAACCGACGACGCACCTCGGTTCGTTTGGGCGGAAATGCGCTAACCCCTCCCCCCCCCTACTTGTTTGACACTATTTCATTAAATGACCTACCCGAGGCCACGTGGTCAAACCTGGCAATGCGTTTGATCTGCGGCCAAAAACAAACGAGTCAGGTTTGACTTTTTCGGATGGCTCGGGGCCATCTCCTCCGGATGGTATCTGAAACCCAACCGGCAATTTTGAGAAACTCCGATCTTCTCAAACAGTTCTTTATTTCATCCCAGATAAACTATTCAATCGATCAGATAACGGAGTGCTTCCACCCACTGATTGATGATGATCCCCCTCTCCCCTTCAGGGCCTTAATCATTCTGGAGGATAGCTCCGGATATTATCACAATAAGATGCTCACTCCTCGAGATTTTCGGCCGGATGAAAAGGATGGATTTTTACGCAGCGTGTTCGCTTTGGATGATCTGTCTTTCAAATTACGAGTGGGCGTTAAAAAAGGAGGAGAAGCGAGGGAGGGAGGAGACCGACAATAGGACGGATTACCGACACGTTTCCTCAATGTCTCAACCACTCAGCTCAAGTACTTGCAATTGCTAGTTGTTCAACAAGTCCAGGGCCATTTGGCCTCCGATGTGACTGATCTTGAGTACATAACCTCTTGCTTCTTCCTCCATCTTCTCCTCGTTGTTCTAAGATTCCCCATTCCATTTGAGGTAGAGAAAAGATTGGGGGGGGTCTTTAATGCCGAATATGGGGTTTCCTCGTCGCATTTCGCTTCCAAAATGGAGGCTCGTACCTGTCTCTCTCTCTTTTGATCTTTCTGTACATATACCGAACCAAATTCCGGATCCACGCCATATTTTGTGGTATTAATTAGCCGTTTTGTTGATTTTTGACCTTCGACCTCTGCCCCCTCCCCCTCTTTTCTGTTCTTTCAGGGTGGTCAACAAGCGTGCGTTAAGGATTTTAAGGTAAAGATATACAAAATCTTGCGCCATTTTGTTGTTGTACATACATAGAAGAGAATAGCAGCCTTTCATCTTTTTTATATTGAAGATCGGAATTGATTGTTTGATCATTTGTGTTCACATATTATGAGAGCATTTTAGCGCTAAACCTGATGAAAACAGCATTGTTGAATCTCATAAGACTCAGTAGCCTTCGAGCACATCCAATCCTAATTGCTGTATGTATAAGTACTAGCTAAATGTGCTTGCATTTCTTTCAAAATATATATTTTTGGAAAACACTCTTATTTTCTTATTCCAGGCATGACAGGTTTCAATTTGAGCTAAAATTCCACAAAGAAATTAAGAAATCAAAAAGTCTTCGTTATGATAGTGCACGCCAGGAAATGGCAAGTTGTGTTAGGAAATTTTCCTTAAAACTTAATAAAGGATCTTAATGACGAGGATTGTAGAGCAAAGGTTTCGTCGTATCTTGAGTTTCAATTTCTTTTGATCTGGCATCTCTCTTAATACGTAGATTTTGAACAAAGATCTCGTTACCAAAATGTGATCGAGTTCAGTTCAAAGGGTCGTCGAAACAGTCTTTTGGACGAACTAGGGACGAATGCTTTAATCTGACGAGGCATCTGTCTCTCCCTTGGTCACATTCTCTAGTTACTAAATTTTCCGCCTCAAGTCCACTTTCAGGGAGCCCATTGAGATGGAATGAGTCTCCCTCCTCTCTTTGACTCTCAATCCTGTCGGAGCCCACGCAAATCCAACCTATAAATGGATGCAATTTTTACTTCCGTAGTGGGCCAGGGTTGGCATCATCTGGGCCGCAGAACCAGAGAAGACGGCAACTTGGTCGGGTGGGTTGAGAACAGTCAGGAAATTTGCAATTCCTCAGAAGGACCGGAATGATCATGGACAAAAGAGGTCAGGGTTTCAGGGTGGGATGGATGCGTGGACGAATCCACGGTGTATAATGTGTATGTAATGTTGAGAGGAAAGGAGGAAGGGAGAGAGAGAGAGAGAGGAAGTCTGTACTCGCCTGGTGCTGGCAACACGATCTGGCCTTAAATAAATTTAGATCAATGGAAATGTTACAGGTCTCAATCAGTGGGTGCAAGCAAGGTCCATTGAAACAGCAATTCTTTTTTTCCTCTCTTTAAATAATGCGACGAATGGAAGTTGCAACCGTGATAAGAAAAACAGGATTTTCGAATAAAAACAACCACTCGCCTTCAAATATTTTGTTTTTGAGGACATGTGAATTTGATCATGTCAACACTACTATGCAGAAAAGAAAATATGACAAATATTTCGAGACACTTTCGGACTTTCTTCACTCTGAAAAGTCACTCATCAAACCATAATTATATTTCCCTAAAAGCAAGTGGCTCCCGAATAAAAGAAAATTCCCATTCTACTTCGTAGCACTTACTTATGGATTTGCTCATTTCATCTACTCATCTTTCGCAACAACCTCCATTTCCAATTTTCTTCGCCACCTCGTTCTATAAGTGGATTGCTCCACACCGATGAACTATTACTACACTTTCAATTATCCTCCCTCTTTTTGCAGACGCTCATTCCAATGGCTCATTTTCTCGCTGGCTGAATGAACTCAATATTGGTTGGGTATCTCGACGGCAATTCACCTGCGAAAACCGCCCTCCACTATTACTCAAAATCAGTTCAACTACCACAACGACCCCGTGTTTAAAGGTGGCTTCAAATCATGGCCAATGAAAAATTTCATATCAATAAAATGCGTCCAGATGGCCACACCAAGAAGTTTGATTGGGTTCAAAAACAAATTGGTTTTTGTTCATGGGAGAAATCAATGCATTCATTGGAAAGGCAAATTGATTCAATTTAGCAACGGACTTGCAACGATTAGATTCTGGGGTATCTGATGGTAGAAAAAAACACCACATTTGTTCCACTTGAAAAGGCGAGGCATTCATTTCCAAGTCGTGTAACTTAATGTCGTGAACTATCGCAGACATTTTTAAGTCCATTGCGTAAAAGGTTATCTTCAACTCTTTTACTTGAAAGCTTAAGGTTGCATATTATTCCATTAAACTCTTTCTTCAGGAACTCAGTTGAGATCATCGAAAGGAAATAGTGTGTGAATGACGAAAATTGACTAAACTTTAAGGTTCACAATTTGGTCTGCATACTCCATGCTTAAACACTTTTTTGAGGGGTTCTGAGGTCATGCGACCCTGTTCTTTTTTTTTAATCTTAATTTTATTTCAGGGTCGCCAAGAAGAACTGCATGTCGCGTCTCTTCTACAGGATATGATTTTTCATCTAAACAACAAGGTTTCCAAGAGGAACTCGAGGATGCTTGATTTCGAGTACGTGTTTGTCATTTCCCTCTTTTACAACCCTTTGAAAGAGATGAAGCGAGAAAACAAGTTACAAGATTCGCCCTCTGGATGAAGATGATCGTTTCATATCCTGGATGCACGGATGGCATTCGACGTACAGACCAATGAGACTGAGGCGATGTACGTTCTACAATGTAGCTCACTAATAGTAGGCCTTCATGAAGCAGCCGTCACACCAACAGTCTGCTTCCTCTGGTTTGCTTGTAAAAAGTAAATGCGACGGGGTCTCACATCAGTTCGCCTTCTTTCTTGGAAGGACTTTGGCATTCGGATTGGTAGTTCAGGACCTTCAGGGAGACGAGAATTAGTCTCACTCGTCTTTTACTGTCTGCCTGTCTTTTTTTATGTGCGACGTCAGAGTGTATTTACTGCATACTATACACTAGTTCGTACTCACTTGTCAATGAAGATGACTTGACGTGAATCCATTTACTTAGACCGTTTTTCTCAATTCTCATCCATTGCCATCTTAGCATTTACTACTATGTAGACGTGTCCATGGACTTCATGAGAATCTGGACCCGTTTTCTCGATTAGTGTTAAAATATGAACCAAGGGAAGTTTTAAATCAAAATAAATTGTCAAGCTCCGGTGAACTGAATCTTTTTTTTTTGACGTTCAAGCCTCATCTCATTTTGGGGAGAGGACGTCATAAGACGAGTTTAAAAGTTCCAAGGAGCCATTCCAAACCGACAACAAAATCCTAAATTTTGATCCAAGACTTCCTGGGTCGCATTGCTCAACTCTTATTTATTGTTTATGAAACGAATCAAGAATCTTTTTCAATCTCGAGACTGGTGGTTAATATTTCGAGGGAGGGAAAACGAGCCACATTTGCAGCTGCAAACAATTAAGATATTACCTTTTCCATCTGAACAGATGAAACTTTGATTCATTCTTGTCTTGAATTTTAACCGGATTCAAGGTTGGCTATTTTCACAACTTCTGTTGGGGAACCGGCTCAAACTTCCAGTTGTCCCATGGATTAGCAACAATTTTCCGACCATTGGAAATCATTCCAAGACAGAGATAGAATGAGAGACGCACTCAGCTTCAAATTCATTGTGCAAGAAAAACTCGTAAAATCAGTCCCGAAGTCCTGAACCCTGCCGAACCAAGCGAAACCCAAGGCTTGAATGCAATTTTATGGCGCTTACTTTATGACAACTAGTTGAAATAAAGAACCACAATCAAATTATGGCCGATTTTTTTTAGCTCGGAATGCAATACTTGCTTTGCAAAATGCTGGAAGATTGGCGGATTTTTTTGGGAATTGGCTGCGGTTTCCACAAAGACTTGCTTGCTCAGGATCTCACGAGGAATGCCAAGGAAGATTGCACAAGATCATTAATTTGCTCGCTTTTGGAGCATCATGGCGTATCATCTCATTCCGAATTTTTTTCGAGGACGTTTTCATGCATGTTTTCGTGGCAGATTATTGATTCGCTCGTGGAAGAAGCGATTGCGTATCTACATTTATAATATTATGGTGGCTTTGTCAGCGACCCGGAAAAATGCGACAAGTAATTCAGGAAGACGTTCTCGAGAGATTTGTGCATTGTTTACTCAAGAGGGTTGTCTTCCCATCCACCTAGAACATCGTCTTGATAGTTTCTGATGATCCGCTGCCTGCATCCTCCATTATTGTAACGACAATTACTATCATTATTGTTATTATTATTATTATTATTGCTGTCGTCGTTGTTACGGCGTTGGCGACAGTAGGACAAACCATAGAACGGAACAAAGAAGAAGTTTCATGCGACGATTGCTCTGCTCACCTTCAATTGTACTTTCAACAAACACGCTAGAAAAGTGCCATGATATTTTGATGACGAGGCGATTTTCTAGGCCTTCTGAAGATCCGGACTTCGGAGTTACTAACGTCAATTGTTGAGAGCATTGAAGTTTAGGAATTTGATTTTCATCTTACCCTAGCCAATGATAATTTACTAATTCTGCCAATCATTGTTTTTGAGCCGCTCCTTTTGGCAGCTGTTGTTATGCTCGGCCTCAGCTTGTGTTTTCTCGAGATAAAAAAGGGGCAAAGGACAAAACATCAATTTGACAAAATGAACTCCCAAGAAAATGAACTGACTTGGGTTATTTTGTGTGAAATGAGATCGACCTTCGAGCACGGACAAAACCATCAGATAATGTCTTGATAGAGGTTCAAGGGGGCAGAGAATTCCCCTCATTAACTTCCAATTATGGGGCTCATTTTCTTTGGACAGCCTCGATTGACTTGGCAGTCTCGACAATGTAATTGCATCCTCAGAATACTTGCTTCATTTTGCTTCATCCTACATTCCCGAGGAAAACCCAAACTTGGGGGCCCTGAGGTCGCTCGCTCCTCGGAATGTACTACCAATCCAATAAAAGGAGCGCTTGAATCGCCAGCCTAAATTGCATCGGATCTTGGAAGTGCATGACATTGGGATGAATGTAGGTATTGTACCTCAAGCTGAGGGCCTATCTGGTAATAAGATCAGGTTTTTCGCTTCACGCTCTCATGCTCTGGTTTCCACGTGAGTCGAACTCTCTTTGTGTGCAAAATTTTAAATTCAACCAACTCGGAGCCAATTGTCAGACGCACAGGAGAGCAATATTTACTTGGGCCTCCCATTCAACTAGTTCTTCGAAACGATGACTTTTCTTGCAAGATCTCTCAATTGTGAATGCTTGAGCGATCAAACGATATCTGATCTTGTAACAAGATTTTAATTAGACGACTTACGTAATCCAAAGGAAATAGCCTTTGACGTCCACACACTCACACACATGCACAATGGCGGTGATTCTAAAGCAACGCCCTTTTCAGATTCAAGCATTTCAATCCGATATTTATCGGCTTTTAATGGGCAATCATTTGCCCTCGAAAATCGAGCAACGTTGGGTTGTCAGCTCGTAATCCTTTTCAGTTTCAATTCGCCTCGAATAAATTCTGCCCAATGCAGATCATCTTTTGGCGCTCTGGCGGAGGTTTGTGGTACCACGAGGTAGCAAAAATATATGTAATGTTGTTTTGGGTAACACATTGATTTGCATCGACCCTCGATCCTTCGGGATGATGAGAAGCGCCTTATCTTGTGATACAGGGGCTGGTTGTAGGACATACAGTTTGTATGTGTACATCGTTTTGTGGTGATTGTTGTAGTAGTATCTTGGAATCTTCCTTCATGATGGGATGTCAGGAACCAAGATTTTGTTTCTTGGAAGCTGTCAAACCGCCGCACTGGGGAGTAGTCATGATCCTTACAAATTGCCGAGATTACTGTCATTATCAATCGATATTTTTCCCCGGAATTCCTTGAGATCATAGATTTGCCATGTAGTGCTCATGAAAATGTCTTCAAAAGTGAAGGTCGGTGCTTGTCTCTGAATGGCAAAGACAACCAACAACGACAACAGAGCGAATACACTCGCACGACGAGCGAGAACTTTGAGAGATGTGAGGCTGAGCGAGGAAGGCATGAAGGAAAGAAAGAAAGATTGATCTTTGCTAGTGGCTTTCTGGGAACCTTAAAAATTGCATGAAACGGCGGAATTTCATGCTAATCCTGTGCTGACCAAAATCTGTTTCAATCAGCGGCGTGTAAGCGTCTCTTTTCATTGATGCTCATATTGAAACCTTTAAGCAATGTTCAAAATCTTCACTTTCAACGTGTTATAGACCAAGATATGCAGGATTTTTTTTTTCATGTTAGAATCGTTTATCATTAGAACAAACTTGATTTAACTTTACCTCGCTCTAATCTTGATTATTATTTTTTTAAATAAAAGCATTTGAACCAACCAACCAACCAACCAACCAACCAACCAACCAACCAACCAGGCAAGATTTTGCTGAAAGATAACTTAATCCGTTTCCAAAAAAGTCGTCTGTAGGAAACTTTCGCTTCTCATTAATTATGCTAAATTGGTAGGGCAAGATTTTGCGATTTAATCGCATTGTTAGTTCCGTGTGCGACGCCTTGGGTGTTTCATTTTTTAGCTGGATTATCTCGCTCGTCAAAAAGATACAAAAATGGAGATTATTCTCATGACAGATTGCTTTTGCCCCAAATTTGTGGTTAGATTATTTTATGCCCTCCCCGAGATATTCCCAAAAAATGTTTCCACTCTTTTCTTCTCTCGTTTTCAACAAGAAACGCCAATGGAGGATGCATTTTTTTGGCCATGGGCGAGCACGTTGACATTTAAGCATTCAGTCATGCAAATAAAATTCCTTATTGTCAATTTATGATTAGCAACAGACACAGAAAAAGAGCTATGGCCGTTTGGTTAGCTCGGCCAAGGCAAACTAAATTCAATAAATTTAACAGCACTGCTATGCTGAACAGACCCCCTAATATGGGATCCTACCATACGGTTTGTAATGATACACTTGGCAATGGCACAAAAAGTAGAATGCCAATATGAAGAACGCCAAAAGTGCCTTCATCCCTTTTAAATGCCTTCTTCCTGGCGAAAAAAAGAGTAATGAGAAGTTTTGAAAGGTGATAGAACAAATCACTCTGGACTCACACAGAAATGAATGCTGCCAAGCGTTGAATTCTCCTCGAACTTTGTTGTGAATGCGATCAATTATACCTGGGATGGTTTTTACGAATATGGTCCTTGATTTAATGGCCCCGTAACTTTTAAATTTGCGGTAAAGCTCGTTCAGACGTGTTATAAGTATTGCAAGAATTGCGATCACTTTAAATTGGTCACCTTGAAGGAGGCTGTATTGAGCATCCGAAATCAGGATATGGCGGGAAGTTTGAATATTAGTGCTAAAAACTAATCGTATTGCATGTGGGAATTTGGAGCAAGCGCAAGCGACCTTGGGTGGCTCTCAACCGATTTGACTGCATGCAAGTGAGAATAAAAAAGAGTGCATTTTTTTGCACATTCCCGCACGTTTCCCACTTTTAGCGATCACAAATCGTGATTTCCAATGGTACATTTTTGGTCTGTTCACTACTTCACACTAACATTTAAAGGCTCACAGTCCATACACCAGATCACGTCTTGGACGTTCTTTTCAAATGAGTAAGGAAGTGCAATTGGACCGAGGAAGTCGTTACCACTTTCTTCACTTTCGATGAATTCATGAGAGTCAGGCTTTTACTAGTGTAGGAAGGTAACAACGTTATAGTACATGCCTGTAGTGTGACGTCCAAGAACAGAGAGAATTTGAGATGGCAGACGAGTAGACCGAAAAAACTCCGAGTGCATCGTCATCCCTCAGAAGTCCTCCAGACGCCTTAATTGGTGTCCCATGAACCCAACTGGCTAAACCTACGACCACAACTACTGTTGAGATCATGATTAACATGATGATGATCATCATCATCATCATCATCATCATCATCATCATCATCATCATAATTACTTGCTCTTCAGTGTGGAGTAGGATTAACTTTTGTCTGATCAAGTCATAAAGGAAATGAACTGGAGCTGTTTACACGCTCCAAGCTCGTCCCGGGCTCCTCTTAACTCGACATGATTAATGAGGACAACCAACGACGTCCGTCCCGTCTCCTCCACATCCAATGGTATTTTAGGCTTTAATCTGGCTAATAATAAGCAACCAACCGACCAAGCGACCGACATTAGCCACTCCCCACTGGCAAAATTCAATATCATTTGCATGCTCCCTGCGTCGAGGCACACAAAAAATACAGGACCAGGCACCTCAAGGAAACATACATCAGGGCCTTGAAGTGACTCCAATCGAACTAAATGTAGGCCTGACAAACCGACAGCGGGCTTGTCAAGCATTTGACAGGCCTTTCCTCTACTCATCCCTGTTTCTTTGACAATAAGATGTGGTGGTGTTGACGGGGTCACCAATGACCCGAGTCCACTTTAAATCGCCGCCATCGTCTCTCTATCTACATGTGGTGTATTGCAACTTCAAGAGGATGCGCTAGCTTTCATGGAAAGTCCCCGGAGGCATTGTAAAGCAGACGGAGTGTACATATACAAAGAGAACTGAAGAGCCCCATTGAGACGGAAGGATGAGGCAGAGGAACCTTGAATTTTCTCTTCAACACGAACCTTGTCTTCTTATACTGTAGTTGGCCAATATTGGCAGGCTGACTGGTTCTCAAAGACAATTACGAGTACGAGGTGGCATGACTGTTTAAAGTGCGATAATCACTTCATGACTCAGACTGGTAATTCGACTCGTACAGTGGATAGATAGATAGCTTGCTTGCTTGCTAGCTAGCTAGAGAGAGAGAGAGCGAGTCATAACCCAGTGGATGTTTATTCAAAGGATCCAGGGTTGGTGTTCGATTGCCACACAACTCATCACCATCATCATCATCTTCGTCATCTTGTGGTGGACCGCCAATGAATTTGTCCGTCTTGAATGCCACCATGGCGGGATCGAATTGGCGACGAATCAATTATTATGGATTTTCTTCGTTCTTTCATTGGTCTGGAAGCCCCTAGTGTCTGTTTGATGACCACTTTGGGGCATAAGCGATAAGTTTCACTCGTTAGAAGTGGGACTTTATATTCACTTCGAGGCGAATGGATTTCCTTGAGCTATGTTATATCTCTGTTCGTTGATCGGGTTTGGGAATGAATTCCATGGAAGTCGTCTAATGCTCCTTTCGGAAAGATATCGGTTTTCCATCCACCGAAAGTAGACATACATCATGGCATGCATGATGTGCTGCAATTGAAACGAGTGTACTCTATGTGTATTCAATCCTAGGCTCATTGCCCGACGGCTTGTTACACTGCTTTGTCTTGGATCCCAGGGCTGGTATCAACCTTCATCTCTCGGCGCTCAAGGGTGGGGTTCTGCAATTTGAGACGACTTGTTACCAATTTGTAGGTGGATGATGAGGTTATCTAAAGTGCTCGGGGATGGTCGAGTTGTTTGGCCTCTTTGGTTTTAACACGCCAATAGCTTTGGCTCCTCGTGTGGTTTGGTCGTCGGAGACAACAGTAAAATGCAACGTGGTCTTGATCACTTTTCACTCGCAGTGAATTACATGTCACGACGATTAGGGGAGTGCCTCAAAATGTACGAAATGATATTAGCAATATCATAGCGTAATATATTTAGGCAAAAAAAACCGTAATAGAAGCGTTGTCTGGTCTCACAGAGAGGGACAGAGCCTTCAGGAAAGTGTAACTGACCTAAAGCTAACGTTGTCATTTAGGATATGTTATTGAACCAGGAAAATGCGGACCCCGAAAGTGTTGGCACATTGTTTTTGGGATTATAAAAACACCATAACTTACATTTGGAACCTTTTTTAACAGAACAGTTTATACCTTCTTCAATCGCCTTTGGTATTAGGTACAGTTACTGTAATGAGCATTTGAGGTAGTTTTAAGGACGTGAAGGCCTCAGGCCTATTTGAGCATCCATGTAAATTCACTTTGAATGAAAAAAAACACGAGCCTATTAACACTTGCTTGGGGAGGTGCAGTCATGATGGGGAAAATCCCCTACAAAAGTAGCTCATCAGCTCCTACTTACAGGATGCTTCAAATAAGAACGGGACAGGAAACCACGTGCATAATTATGACACGAAGAGATTACTGAAAAATGTGTGAAGGTCAAAAAGATGCGTCAAGGCCGAATCCATACAAACAATGGACAAAATCTTGTTCACAAGATCCGCCAATGACTTCGGCCGGAACCTGTTGCGTTTTGAAATCGCTCTTCTTTGTAAAATAACTTTTGACACAACAACTCTTACAAGGGTACGTCGTACATCCATTTCTTAAGCCAGTCAATTTGGTGGATGCGACGTTTGAATCAAGAGCTGTGGAGGATCCCAGAAATGTTTTCGAGCACCCTGTAGATACTTCCATAGAGTAATGCATAGTCTTAAGTGTCTGCCATGCCCAGACTCTATAAGCCGTCTAGAAAAATCATGACTCAGGAAAAAATAAATAGGCTATCCTGTAGGTCTAATTCCTTTATGTAACAATAGTACATTGTACAGTGTAGAATCGTGGGCTCCCCCTATTCTTGAACAACAAATTAGTTGCGTCGCATTACGGTTAATCATCTGGCAGCAGCCACTGCTGGCCTATTGTCGGCACTTTCAAGGGCATATTCGGCCATCGTGTGTGACCCTCTTTTTTCGCCTCATTTTATCGCATATAAATGGCTTGTTTATTTTGAGTCGCGCCCATGCTAAAAGAGCCATCCAAATACCAATGCATGCTCTCCACACTACAATCAATTGCCCAAATCAGTGGATTCAATCACCCTCTTTACTCCCACCCTAGCAGAATAGTAGTAGCCCACAAATTTGACTTTGGCTGTGTGTCACACGTAGCAAAGTAACGCACTCACTGAACTGACTCACTCCGTTGGGACTCCCAAGTCTCCAGAACAGGCTTTGTTTGGATGATAACTCTGTTTGACTGTGCTCATGTCTGAGTCATTGATTCCCATGGCAGGACAATTCATTGATTGGCCCATGTCATCTGCAGGGACATGTATAACCAATGCGTACGAGGGGAGACTTTTTGTTGCCGCTGTTGTGGCTCTAAAGTAGTGGTAATAAGAGGATGGATTAGTGGTGGTATGGTAGTGGTTGCTGGGAACGATCCTCATGAATCCAGACTGGGACTAACGGGATCTTGATTTGTCAAGTGATTGAATAACACCCTCATTCTCACGCTGAAGATGCGGTTGTTGTTGTTGTTGTTGTTGAATAAGAAGAAGCCAATTGGGGGAAGAATCTGGGAGTACCCAGATCCATCTCAAAAAGTGGCATGTCAACTGACTGTTTACAATGTATTAGGTGGTCTTGGCGGCTTAGATGGATTCCACCCAAATGCGGGAAAAATAATGGAATCGTTCCTTCACTTCACGGCGAGGTGGCCACAATTATCCCGGGTCATAATTAGCCGTTCAGGGCTACAAATCTTACTCCAAGTTACGGAAATCAGAGCTTAAATGTCACTTCCCAATGTGAAAAAAATAATGCACTGCAAACATTGGATTGGACCCGTAAGATCGCTAATTGAGATCAATGCCAAAGCGCAGTGGTACGAACCGAAACGTCCCTTTAAAGCTGCCATTTCGTTACGGCGAGGGGTAAAATTAAACCAGGATCATGTCAATATATGGAGACAATTGTCATCAATCAATAAGAGGAAACGCCGCCTTCTTCCGAATAACGGTGGAGAACCGAACAGGTGTTGAGCCTCGTTTGCTACGAAAATATGTTGAGCAGGTGACTTGAATCCGCTTTCAATCAATTGAAGCGCGAAAGAAGAGAGAAGTGTTTGGCTTGATGGAGGTGATGTGTATAATTTCACAGCCCTTGGCAAACACTTCAGATACATTTCAAGTGCTGGTTGTGTACATTCAAGAACATTACTGGAGGAGACGAGGTTTGGAAACCAGGGAAGCATTGGAAACAAACCAAAAGGGATTCCAAATTCTCAAGTGATACGTAGAACTTGAGGATGTTGGCAAACATGTGATTCCCACTAGATGTGTTGAGCTGCTACAAGTACTCGTGGAAGCCTAATTCTACTGTTAGTGTTTGAATGTGAAGAATTTTAGTTATTCAAGACCAGTTTTTCATCACTTCCAATGCTCTAGGCCCTCACCCACCTCAGAATCTAGTTTCCACGTTGGTAATTCTACTTCCCCCCTTGAGCAGACGGCATTTTAGATGTCCCTTAATAAGGTGAGAACAGTCTAGCTTGCAGGTGACTTGGGCCCCCAAGACAGGATCTGGCTACTTCAGGACCGAAAAGAGGTAGATTTTCGGGTTTGTGTTGCCCGTAATTCAAGTTTCCGTTCCCCTCTCTCACTCACTCACTCACTCACTCACTCACTCACTCACTCACTTTTTCACTTTTGCACTTATGCACTCACGCACGCACGCACGCACGCACTCAGTCAGTCAGTCAGTCAGCCGGTGGTAGAAGGATAGGCAACATTGACCTCCAAAATCGTGAGCCTATCTCGCCCAGATTCTACACTTCTCTCTCCTGGGCCTGAGTTGACAATGCCTGGAGTGAATGAGTGAGTGAGTGCTTGTAGTGTGGAGTAGAGATGTGGAAGTAAGTGTTCTTTACTTACGCGGAGTACATAGGTACGCAATTTTGTTGGGCGCCGGCCCCAACTCAAGTTGAACTTGGAAGTTCGTGAAGAGGCTCTGACGGACAGACAAGCCCGCTTCCTCTTTGGATCTCCCAAAGACTCGGAAACACTAGAAGGTCCTCCTCACTTCCCTGCTGGAGCTCCTGGAGCTTCGAGCGTAGAGCTTGAAAATTCAGGTCCTGATGATGATGATGACGACGACGTCGTCGACGACGACCAGACGACGACGACGACGATGATGATGATGATGATACATGGCAGCGGGGCTAGAAGCTGGTCGTTGGTGCTGGCAATGGCAATGGTTGCAGCGACAACACCACGGATCTCGTACTCTTGACTCATGTGAGTGTGGATGTGCGTGCGGGTCCAAGATCGGAGAGGTGGAGAAGAATGGTAGTTCGGATCTGGTGGAAGACGAAGACACTCGCGAGATTTCCGCATGCGATCGGAGGAGAAAAATATTGTTGCTGGAAGAGATTGATCAACAATTCATACTGAAGCTTCGTGGAATCCAAGATGGAATGGTGATATGTGAGGTGAAATATGATGACGACCAGTAGTGATGATTTCCTCCCAAAGATTGCAGTGATTGCTCGTGCTGGACCAGAAGCCAACTCCTCTTCGGCAAAATGTAACTTTCAAATTTGAGCAGTGATCAGGCTTGAGTTGAACACGATGCCGAGTACGGACATGAGGCGATACTATCGCGGAGTTCATTATCCGACCAACGGCTCGTCACCCTCGCCCACCTCGTCCTCTTCGACCTCGCCAATGGCGTCTCACTTGTCCAAGAAAAAGACGAAATCCCCTCACCATTGGTTCGTGGATCACCACGATCAAGCCTCCGACTATTACACCAAGAAAAAGGTCGAGACCAAGACCACTAAAAACACAGAAAAACGCATTCAGCGTCAACTGGTTCTCAACGATGGTCGGGTGATTGATCGTGCCAGTCCCGAGGTCGTGGTGGATCGGGTTGAGGATTCAAAAACATACGAAGAGAACTATGACCGAGATGATAGAGATGCCAATGGGCGCCAATATCGGTTCGAACATATTCCAAGGTTGGAGTACGCCAAGCACTCCAAAAGACGCGATGTTGCTGATGACATCGTGGACGACCGGTTCACTCGAATCATCAATACCCATGATGTCCAAGAGAACGAGACGACCACGAAAGCCAGTCAGCCCTTGGGACGGATCTCTCGACGAGCCTTGGACAAGGCTCTTCGTGAGAATCGACCCATTCGAGATGTCATCAAAAAGAGCTCCAGGAGCCGAAGTGAAGTGGCCTCCAGACCGAAAGTGGTGCATACCCAAAAGCGTCACAAGAAAATCATAGACACCGAGGACATCCACAACATTAGCCGTCGACTGGACAACGGGAAAGTCTTCACTGAAACCTATCGCACCCAGGAACACGAAGTCATCAATGATCGGGAGGACCCCGACACCAGTTCCCATACGACCAGGAGGTCACCCTCGGACTATTGCATTAAAGACAAGCAAAAATACTCTCACTTGAAGAACGAAGACTTCACCGAGTACTACCGAGTTCCAACGGGCAGTCACAACCTCAAACAGAGCCAGTTTTTAGGCAAAGGAAAACACATCACGGCTGAGGAGAGAGAGTTCCACAAAGGCCGATACGATTGGGACGAATTGTCGGATCGGATCAAGCAGAACCGAGAAATGGTCCACCGACGATTACATGCCACTCAGTCGGCCGAAAGGAAGGATGCACTCACGAAGAAGCCACTGAATTTCTTTAAAGAGGAAAAGACTAGGAAGAAAGAGACTGACAAGTGGTTGGAACAACATTTCGGCAGCGATTGGAGTCTCACCACATCCTCTAGTGGGTCCAACCGGGGACGTCTCTGGAAGTATCAGTTTGATCAAAATGGGCATTACAGCAGCAAAGCCAACAACCATAACAATCGCACCACTCAAGATCAACAGGCGAACTCGAATCCAGTCACGCATGGAAACCGGGGAGTTCGAAGGAGCATGTCGTTCACCTCGATCCCCATAGCTTACCAGAACCCCCCCTCAAACCTGGGAGATTATAGTCGCACGCTAACAAAGGAAAAGGAGAAGGTAGTGAAAACCACCACCACGACGTACCACCCCACCATGGAGACGACCACTCACACCACCATCACCAGGGATGAGTATCCTGCCATTCATCAGAAACGGCTTTATAATAGTACCTTTAACTTGGCCTCGCCCCAAATTGACTATCCTCTTTTGAAAAACGGGTCCATTACCAGCAGTCGAAGAAGCCAGAAAGAGAGCTCACCCTTGATCGATCGATTTCACTCCACTCAAAGTTTACATCGGCGCTCACATCACCACAACCAGCCTCAGCATCACCAATACCAACACCAACAAGAGCAGAGTCGACGATATGAAGAAGAGAGACGGCAAGAAGAGACCCGGCAAGAGAAACGAAGGCAAGAAGAAAGGCGACATGAGGAAAGAAGACAAGAGGAAAGAAGACAAGAGGAGACCCGGCAGCATCAAGAGGATCGACAACAAGCCTATAAACACCGCCAAGAACACCAGACCCGTGGGCATTGGCAAGACCAACAACAAACTACTCGGCATTACCAACCAGAAGAACGGCAGCAACAACAACGCCAACATCACCAACACCAGGAACAGCACCACCACCAACACCATCAACAGCAACAGCAACAAAACACCCAGAACCATCAACAATTCCAAAATAAGCAGTCACATCACCGTCAGACTGAAGAGTCCCACTCTAGTCGGAGATATCACCATACCAGCCGCAAACAAGAGCAACACAATCACAATGCCTTCAACAGAGAGGAATTGGAATCGAATCATTCTCGCCGGTCGAGACCAGTCACTATTGAGCGGATGCCCGAACCCAAGGAGAGAAGGGTCTATCCCACTTTTGAGACCCAGGAAACGAGTCAAGAAACGTCCCAAGAAGCTCAGCAAACTGGATTCGCTTCCGAGACACGCCGAGGACACGTTGAGCTTCGGCAACCTCTGTATATCACTGAATTTAGGAAAGAGAAACTTTACCCGGCCTATTCGGAGAACAACCTCCTGACGTCCACACGTTTGGACGACTCGCGTTATAGTAATAAATTTCAACCACACCAACAAAGTCAAAGCACGGATCGCTACCAAGCCCGAGACTATTTGGGATTCCGAAGCCTTGAACGCTCCGATGCCCGGAATTCCGTCTCCCGGGAAAACACGCCCTCGCCTTCGGATTCGTCCAAGCACTCGAAAAACAGTAGCGGCCTAAAAGGCCGAAGTCGCAGTCACAGTTTTTTGGTGAAGCCCTCGACGTTTCGCTTCGAGGACGCTTTCTATCACCATCGGCACGATATCGACAACGATTTCATCTATGATCGGAATGAGCGCAAGTTTGTGAAGAACACGAGCTTGAAACACGGCCATAGTGATCTCAGACTGGATCGAAACGTAGGTGGGGGTTCCCAAGACCATCTACGGCTCACGGCCGGCCCTTACCACAAAGAGTTGGTACACCATCAACATCAAATCGAACCGCAGAGATTCAAGACCATCATTTTCCTCTCTGGCACTTAGACGTCATCGCCACCGTTTGCCTCCAGACATAAGTGTCCTTGAGAAATCCAATTTAATTTGAATAGGCCGGCATCGCTTCACGCCATGCACCTTGCTTGCACCATGCGAGAAAAGCAATTCTCCATCTGTTTTGGAGGAAGAAGAGCCCGAGTGAAAAAAAAGAGAAGAAGAACGGTTTGTGAAATGTAATTGTCGCCCTCTAAAGCTAATCAATGGACCTGAATGGCATTAATCAAAACAGAGACCAAATCAGAAAATGAAGCAATCCTCCGAGAGTGTGAGAGAGTGTGAGTGTAAGTGAAAGGACTCGCCGCTCCCAATGACGGTGCTCCTTGAAAACACATCCGAGCAGATTCTCCGGATGATTGAATGTTTATGCGTTTGAAACTCCCGCCGTCTGCCATTGCACACCAGTCACGAAAAGAACAACAAGGACCATGAAGAAAAAACAACACAATAATAATGATAAAGATAACCGTAATCATACCCATCATAAATCTCGTGTCGTAACACTCAGCAACCATGCAACACATAATTAAATGTGGAAGTGGCATCAGATTTTGACTCGGAAATAAAGAACTGACGTATGTTGCATGCTTAATGATGAAGACATCCTTCTCCTGCGCCTCGTGTCCCGTGAGGTTAAACTTGAATTGATGATTCGTCGAAACCATAAATCAGTAGGCCCCATAAGTAGTTGGCAATTATGTCCCAAGATAAATGAGCCTGTTCCATTCTCGTCCTATGCCATCACTTCCACCTTTCGAAATGAAGCATTTGCTCGATATAAAGGCGGAAAGCAAAAACCCAAACAAGACTCATACGGAGTTTTTTTTCTTGAATATTTGTGAACCATTTAGTGTGATAATTATCCAGATAAATTGAAGTAGCCATGTATCTTGCCCGTCGTGAGGTGAGCAAATTAATTACCGCCCCTCTCCTTTCGATTAGGCGCCTTTTGAAGCGAATTACAGGTGTTTAAATCATGTCACGCCTCCGCAAGTCTCGCCGACGTTTTATTTGCATGCATCCCATTTGAATGTGGCCAAAATGACAAAGACCGTCCGACTTCCGAACACGCTTTCATTGAAGGGGCAATTCCAAGCCAAACTTGGATGAGACGAAATCTGTGGGGGAGAACTGGGAATGAGACGACCTAATGCGGAGACGCCGGTAGGCGTTTAATGACTATCCATGCATTTTGCATTTCCTCCGTCGCCATTATGTTTTGTACTTGTCCGGTAAACGATGCCCAATAAATTTCTTTGTCACGAGCAACAATATTAATCTAGCAATGTTTCCGTTTGTGATCCATCCTACGCAACGTCGTTTGACCGAATACACCAAATTTTGAAGCCAGGAAGAGAAAACCAGTTTGCTTCCATCCAGACAGGGTTGCAATCTTCCCTGTCTTGGTACGGAAAATCAGTTCGGGAAGAGCTGTCGTGACGAAGCTACGACCTCACACATTAAGCTCGCCTTAAATTCTGTTAAATTACAAGTCCCACGTGGCAAAGGTGCACGTGCTTATTTATGCATCTGACACACCCCATCAAGTGACTGTCAAAGTGGTACAGGGTATTTCCAACCACCAACCGACCAACTAACCAAACCAGGATGACTCTTGGGCTTCTTTCCTCATGATGTATCAATAAAACAGTGATTTTTTGGCACTCTCGAGCGTTAAAACAACGCGGATTCCGTTAAGTCATTGGATCCTCTCAAGAATGCCAACATTTTAGTAGTTATTCGATCACTTAAGAATTGAGATCGCATCAAGGCGGCGCACTGTTGACGCAAGCATTGGTCGGCAGAATCAAAAGATAATCCAAGGATCGAAAAATTCAATTGACACGCAAGCCCACAGCTCTCTTGCACATGGGATGATTGCACGAGATCGTGGTTCTGCTGTCTGTTGTTCTGGCACTTGAACGTACAGTACAGTAAGTATGCCTGATGAAATAAATGAACTTTAGAAGAGCATGACTCTGAAATCCTGAAAATGGGTGATTTATCTCTAGCCATAGTGGTTGTAGTTGTAGTAGTAGTAGTAGTACATTGGTTCATTGGTTCATTGGTACAACCAACGATGTACTTGTCCGTAACACCGTCGCTAAGATGAGGATAATGTGACGTGTTCTTTGTTCCTGGTAGTTATTCACTTCTCTTGTGAGGCGCTTCTCAAAAAAGAGCCTTCTTAAGAACGATAATTGCTATCATGAAGCTCTAAAGACTATGGAGGGATGGTTGAAATAAAGCAGACTTGGGGTGGTTTAGAACACCGAGATCGCCACTTGAGAAACAAAAGGTCGAGTTCAATTGAAAAGACAATTTGCCGGTAAAAATAGCAAAAAGACAAATTTAGGCAACATCTGGCACCGTGGCTTTTGAAGTATCATTCATCAAAGGCGCCAACCAAACCGCGTTAGGCACCCTTAAATCAAAATGTGAACAAGACTGACTTGTTTGCGGTGAAATTAAGGGGTTTCAAACTAGGGCCTAAGCCTTAGGGGGCACTTGCCGTATGGTAAGATCGTTATTGTTCATTGTGCATTTATCGTAATCACATGAGGAAAGACATTATGCCATTCTGGCTTTTTGAAGCTTGCTCCTTCCTTTTATAAAATTCGATTTCCTCAATTACGGTGTTGTCTTGATTTGAAAAAGAGATCGAATTTTTCATTCGACCATTGAGTAGTGGGCGATTGCTACAGAGCTGATTTTGAATAATTGCTGTTTAATAAAGCACATTTCTATCCTTCAAAATGGAACTTAATAGGTTGCCTCTATGGGTATTCGTAGTATTTGAAATAGGGATGCCCATTCAGACTGAAAACGAGTGCGCCTGGCTAGCTCGCACTGCATTCTCTAGGTCTTGCTTCCTCTATGCTCAGACGGTCAATCCAACAGAAACATTCGCTTGAAGTTTTGCGACATTCCCCCCTTATCTACCATAAATCAGACCTTTGAAATCTGATGACTACCAATAGGGACCTTTAAGCTGATGTATAACTCAACCTTCTGAGAAAAATGGTCACGAAACCTCCATTTTGATTCGTTCTTGGGCGGTCACTTGTCACACATCTCATTTCCTAATACAATAGCTTAATCAAATCGACGGAGATTCTTGCGACAGTCGTCTTCCATCTTGACTGGAATCTTAGGTTAATACTTATTGTCAACCATTATTAATCAGACTCGAATCTTGTAGTTTATGTAAATAATTGAGCAAGCTNAAATTTTGGAGGAATGAATGCTACATGTGTTCAATAGTCCTAGTAGCGCTGGAAAAGTGACCGCCCAAGAGATTTATTTACCTTTGCTTTTGAAGATGACGTCATCAGTCAGCTGTAGCTTAAAGGTGCCTATAATGAAAATTGTAATCAATCAACAACACCAAATCCATTGGCTGCTTTACTTTTGTTATTCTCTGCAACCTCCGGGTTTCTCCTTTTAACTTTACTTGAGATCATTTTTAGTTTTAACTTCTCGAACCAACATGAGCCCATTTTTTAACATTGCAATCCTTCATATTTTTACTGATTGATTAACCAGAATTCTTTCGAATAAGCAAAAGTACTGCTGGGCTATTTAACAAATACAGTAGGATTATCATTATCATTTTCCTTTTTTTGGGGGTGCAATCATTGATTTAGCAAGGAATATTGCAATTTAACTACAGTCTAAACAAAATTAATTGTTCTTGAACATTTCTGAAATTAGTTGTTAATTTTTAAAACTCAAAAGAGTGTACATTTGAAGGAGTGCTTTCCTCTAAAGACTCAAAAAGTAATATATTAAGCCCTTTTAAGTCAGTACATAAACCCAAGAAAAAATCCATAACTTTCTCAAGGGCATCAATGCCTGGGCATTAGTCGTTCTTCAATAAAAGGAATGAATTACAGTTACAATTACTTTGGTCATAAATAGTAATTCGTTACACAACCATTACTTGAAAAACAATGTAATGGCGTTACTCGTTACTCGTTGATTATCATAATATTTAGATGACCAATATATAAGAATTTACCCCCCATTAAGACCATATTTCTCTAAAGAAATTTTGCGTTTTTGCTTCAAGCAATCCTGACGCGTAACACTTGAAGACTTCGTGTTAACATTTTTCAACAATGAGAATTGACATTTAATCTTGGAAAAATTGTTCAAAATATATTGCATCATAATACTTTGAGGAGTCAAGACTGGGACCCTGGATGGAGTAATGATTGTTGAAGGTTTGAAACAATGTCCCAAAAGTTATGAAGGAAAAACCGCATTAGAAATTGTGAAGCCAGTAGAGCTTCCCTCTTAGAAGCTTATGCCTTAAGTCGTGGAAATGTGGAGTCTTTGGAAATTTGATGCATCATACTCAAGCCAAAGATTTTCCTGACTTGACAATTGCACTAAATCAGGTCTTCAATCCAAGGGAATTTGAATGAGAAGATGTAAACAATAAAGTAGCAAATACAACAAGATTCAGAGTAGGTACTCAACCCTTTCATTGTTCACAATATGCAAGATCGAAAATTTCTGTTGAGCCCTAAGTTCGTCAGTTGTTACGAGATAAACGAAAAAATTAAGGCCACTCGGGAAGCAGAGGAAGGAACGAGTAATTCTTTTAGTTTTGAGGTCGTTACAATTACACAATTCTAACATGTAATGGAATTACACATGTGTTTTCTCAAAAAATGAACGGATTACTACAATTTCGTTACTAATTCCCTGATCAATGCTGTATGTAGGTCTAATGCCAAATCTAGTTTTGAACAGACGATGGCAATAGTTTTTGAAAACGATGACGCCAAGGTGAAATCATTAAATGTCAGTACTTTTTCCTAAGATTCTCTGAACGTAAATTATGAAGAAGGCAAACTTAGGTCCATTCTTATGCGTGAAAATAGACCACTTAATCATGATTTCTCCCGCCTTTATAGCCTTTAAAAGTTGTTGCAAAAGATATGCATTTTTTAGAGGGTACTAAAGGAAAAAAGTAACCTTACACGTGTGACGCATCCAAGTAACCATACATGGCACAGTAAAACGGCAGTTCGACCAACAACCAATGTGTTTCCACTCCAACTTCTCACATTTTTGCATGGTACCCAGAGGTTTTAACTGTCATGGAGATCTCTTATATCAAAACTGGGGATGATAATATCCATATTCCGTGATGATATTCTATGTGACTATTTTATCCCAATCACAATCTTGATCATGTAATTGTGTCTCAATGAATTGTTTCGTTATTATTCAAAACTCCCATTGCTTTACGGTGTAACCATTCGGACATTAAGGCAAACCCTGGTACCAGCAAACAAACTTGCCTGCTAATGCCAGTGATGCAAAATTGACGTTTCAAACTAGTTTTAAGGAAGCTGACCTTTCCTCATAAACCAATGTGAAAGAAGGGTCAGCTTCTCAAAAACGTGTTTGAAGCCCCAAACTTGCATCACTGACTCTAGTACCAGCAAACAAACGAACCTGCCAGAGATTGCCTAAACATCCCCATAGAGCTCCTGCTCCTTGATAACGCAACAATAATTGAGAAATAGCTGGGTCGATTTTTTTTTTGTAATTGGGCACACATGAATAATTTTCAGGAATTTTTCTATTCACAAACCATCATCAGTGGATTGTTTTTCTTTTTTAGACACCCTCGTAAATACATTCTCCCTAGATTCTGAACAAGTATAATCCTTCTTTCTTTCTGCTAGCAAAAACCTAATGTGATTGAGATTGGATAAGAAAGACAAATGAAATGATTCGGAAAAGTATGGATTTAAGTGAAATTATGACGATTGACACTCTAGATGTATCAAATTTTCAAGTAACATCTCAAAGGTAGCCTCATTGTTCCATACCCAGAGCATGACATATGGAGCTAAGCAAATAAGAACACCACGGGAACCGAAAAAAAATACCGAGATGGAGATTAACACGGCCTTCAATTGTTCATCAAATAAATTGAATTGTTTGATGTTCACAAAACCTCTTCAAGCGTGTGTGTTGTAAGGGCAACGTCGGCATTCCACCTCTGAGATTGCATGTTGTGAGATTTTGATATTTTCATCTTTTGTGTCAGAGGTAGCCTTGAGTATATCTTGTTGTATCTAACACTTGTTACAAATCGGAGACTTTTTTTGCAGTGTTTTGGCGCCAATTTGAAGGAAAGTGAAGGCGACTCCTATTGAAAAAATGAAGAATTTACCCATCGTTTATCAAAATGTACGTCTACGAAACCACGTGGTTCTCTCCCATTCGGTTGTGTTTATGCTTTTTGTAAAAATTTAGTAGTGCTGGATCGAGTCCGATTGAACTCGAGTCTTTTACTCGATTTTGGAGACATTGATCGGACTAGAGTCGTTTGGAGAGAACTTGAGTCCGGACTGGTCAAAAAAATCATTCATTTTTTTCCTAGAATTTCAAAAGGCGATTCTTTTTCGCTAGACCTGACTCTACAATAACAACTAGAATTTTTTTCCCGAACTCGAGTCCGGACCCGGAGAGTCTGACAAAAAGTCAAAATATCAAAGGCCTCTTACGAGTCCGACTTTTGCCGGACTCGCCCCAGCACTAAAATTTAAGTAGCAAGCTTGCAAATTGTTACCCTCTATTCGCTATATAGTTTATCAATTTTGAATTCATAAAAATGTAATTGTTTCTAGGCATGACACCACAATGTGAACAATCGAAATGATAAGGGTGCCATTTGAGAAAATTGACATTTGGGAAATCTTGCGCTTTTGTCTCCCTCTGACTTTGAGGCCTGTCGTGGCACAAAAGTACCTGGTTTGGTGATGTCTTCAGGAATAGTGGACCACTGTTTGTGGCATACCCTCTTCCACAGTATGGACTACATTTCTGGGCCCTTGGGACTTGCATTCGCAAGTGAGGGCGACCCAATTTCCGTGAGCTGAAAGTGTGATGGATGACTCGACCAAGAAATGTCGGGGATGGGTTTGGCATCGTAGTAATGTACATCTTCTGGCTAAAACTTTGGCTCTATTCAATATGCTTTCATAAAGAGCAATCCTTAACCTCAAAATGTGGTCGTTTGAACTCTGGGAACTTTTGATCTCAATCACGTGGGCCAGGCTGTGAAGTGGCTTCAAAATGACAAATAGACGACTGGCGACAACACATATGAGGAGTGGGCTCAAACCAATGTCATGGTTGGGGTCAATGTATTTCAATGCCTATTGAACAAATCACTGCGATCTTCTCCCAACATGGTTATGGATTCGATCTGACAAAAGAAAGTCTTTCAAGGATGATGATGCTACTAACTATTCTAGCGAATACGGTAAATCTAGATGTTAATCATGGGGAAAACAATTCGAAATGCAAATCAACATATATACGAATATGCGTCATAATTGTCATCATTATTAAACGCTGTAGGTGGATCGGTTGTTCATCCAGAACTGTTGCACGGACACGCAAAGCGTCACCAAGTACAGAAGGGCAGCGATCCAACAATTCAGGGCGTTCTACAAAAAAAGGTGATGGTTGATCACTTAAAACGCCAAGATATGCGCCCGAGTTTTGGGACTGACGGTCGGCTTTTGGTCTAAGGAGATGAGATAAATGGCCAGCATTACCTGTTGGTAGCCTTGCTCTAAATCGTTGATGAGCTCATCTTTGGATTCGTACTCTTCTTTGAGCGGAATGTCCTCGATAAAGGCTACGCTATTGGTCCAGAAGAAAACACCCATCAAAGCCTAGAACAAATATAAATATTCGATTTGATCCGAGTTCTCAACTGGAATGGCAGACCATTTACAAGGGCGATAGACGTAATTCTCCACCGATTATATTAGTTGGCGGTGCTCATTTTCAGATTTGTGACAAACTGTTAGAAAGGTTTGGAGAGAGACCTTAAAGGCTATTAATATCGCGTTAGGTTAGGTTAGGTTAAGTTTAAAAAAGTAGCACCGCCAACTAATCGGTGGAGAATAACGTTTATCTTACAAGGGCCTGTTGGAAAAAGACATTTCAAAATGGGCGTTCGTCTGGTCGGTCTTGTCCCTTTCTTACCAGTTGAATAATGCCCCAAGCGCTGAGAATGACGCCACACAGGGACAGTTTGGGGCCACACAGAGGCATGGCGATGTCAGAAAATCACGATGGGGGAGGAGGAGACCAGGGCAGATAAACGGAACCTGTCAGATTTGGATAAGTTGCAAAATCTGCACTCAGTCAAACTCAGAACAGAACTCAGAGGCCACAAGCAGCTGTTATCATGTGACAGAGAAAAATACTCAGCGTGATGAAAGAACTTTAGTAAGAAATGTTCCAGAGACAATGAGACAGAGGATAGACTGAATATTTTGGCTACTAAACCAGGTTCAATATGGCTTAGGTGTCGTTTTCAATGTGAAGCCAACCTTTTTCTTTTATTTATAAACTCTGAGTCATTGGCCAATAACGAAAAAAGAATTCATCCTTAGTTTATCATGTACTCTTCCATAATGTTGAATTATTCATTAGCAGAGGTGCGGAATTTGAAAGAAGTATTTTTTGTTTCTGGATTCGAGCAAACGCGTCGCAGGTCTTCCCTACCATGATGAGGCCGTCACCCTGTAAGGGTGCTCATCTAAGAGGTTGCGCTTGATTCGGTTCTCATAAGATTTTGACGCAATGATTCATGGTTGGCCATACCAAAGAATATTAGAGCTCCGCTTTAGTGTCCCTTGGCCATACCCTAAATCATGGAGTCTGTCTAGATCCATTTGAAGTGTTTCTTCAAGGCTAATGGTGCGTCGATACGAGAGACATTCTGTCACAAAGTTTGCTTAACAATTTCGGAAATGTTTGGTATTTGTCGAACAGTTCATCTCTGAGCCGTCTACACGTGAAACTACCCGATCAAGAGAAAAGGGCTGAATCCGATCCAAAAAGGTCCTTTATTTTGCATATTCCAATCTGTGCGGTCATAAGTTGGTTGATACTACTGAATACTACTTGAAGGCATGTTTTGCCCCGTGCTATGGTTACCATAAGCCACCTGATGATTCACTTTTAATAACATTGTTGCTTTTCGAAAGGTTTTCGAAATTCATTTTGACTATAACTCATGAACCAATTGTTTGGAAACGAAAACCCGACCAATTTTCCAACTCATTATAATCGTGAATAAATGGACAACAGCTCTCCAAGAGTATCATAAACTATTTAATAGCCGAGTAGGGGTCGAAATATGACAACGATAAATAGTCCAAAGGTCATGTCAGAAATGTAAACACATAATTATAGTAAAAGCATTAAACATGATAAGACCATTCGGATATTTATATTCATTAACATTATAAATGGCATTGACTAAGAAAGTTCAGTTTTATAGAACAATAAGGACCCTCCCACAAAAACAGACGCCATTTGACAGGGAATGTGATGGTCATGGGCAGCTTTAAGGTAATGAGTCAGTGGGTAGGACTCGGTCCGTTGAGATCCGACTGATCTGGGTTTCATGGCTAAAATGGGCGGGCGGGAAAAAGGCGGAGGATCAGCTAAAAGTGTCTGGCTGGTCTTGATGCTTGTGTCTCAAGGGTGAAGAGATCAATGAAGGTCGCGTGTGCCGGCCGAGGGTTGTATGGCGGCAAGTAATAATCGGGCAGGAACCTGTATGGGCCGATGATTCCGTTGTCTCTGATGATCTGATCCAACTTGAATCAAATCAGTCTTCGGACGAGGTCAAGAAATCCATCCATTCCATCCATCGAGCTTTGGGTTGGCTCGATCAAGTCATGCTATCCGCACGGATGTAAAAGAAGGAGCCGGGTCCATGGCCGGGCTGAGCCTAAGGACAGGCCCAGGGTAGGGAGGTTCACTGGGGGTCGAGGCTTCAACTGTCTGGACGGGAGGAGATGAATCCGGATTCCGGAAATAGGTGTTGATCGATCGTCTTTCAATCTTCGATGGGAGATGGGAGTGTGATTACTGAATTAAATGAGTATTTTATTCTTATTCTATTTTTTTGGTTTGGTTTTACACGGGCTTTTCTAACCGCTACAGGGAATGTAATCCCCAGTACTATTAAAATGAAAGGTTATAATTCGTCTATTTGTTACCTTTCAATCTTTATATGATATTTGGTCTACCAACGAATTTGAGTTGGCAGACCGAGCTAGTCCTTGAATTTAGGGTTGATCTGGTATGCTATCTAAAAATTTGTCCAAGTCTGACTTGAAAGATGCTACCGGATCAACAAGGCCTACGTATTCCCTACGAATANGTCGTGTAGACGCACCATTACTGATGACTAAATGTTGGTACTAGTCTCTCTAGAAGAAGAGTCAGGGATGGGAAATCATTAAAAGCCATTTTTGACCAGGTGGCAGAAAGTGGCATACATTCCTTCCCCCTGTGGGAATATGGGATTTCAGGGCGTATCTTATCACAACGAACTAAGTTGAAACCAACTATGGTTAGTTCTTCATCTAAGACCCCTGGCCGAAGCCAGGTTTTCTGTATTGAGATGAATGTAATCTCTCTCTCAACGGCTAGTTCTTCTAAGATCTTAACTTTTGAGCTGTCTTTTTTAGAAATGAGACAATGCATGTTCAAATACATCCCTTTTACGGGCCCTCTTTTGACGGACCAAGTTCACAAGATGCTTGTACCATCCTCTCCACCGTAAAAAATTCCGCTATCAACAAAGCTACGTTTCTACTGGAGGCAAAGCATGAGCTAATGGGATGGTTGGGTTTGGGAAATGGTTGGGGCAGCTACATTAGAATAGGAACGAATTTTGGGAATAGGGGTGGGCAAGGAATATTAGGGAGGAGAGTGTTTAGGAATAGGGGTGGATTGGGTATTTGAAGGAAGAGGAGGGAATTGGGAAGAGGGTGGGAGGAAGTTAAATGGGTCAAGAAAAGGGGGGGTGGGGTGGGATTAGGTTTAGGAATAGGGTCAGCTCTAAAACTACGAAACTGAGCTATCCTATTTCTCGCCGTTCTTTGCGTCCCTTTTACGTGGACGGAGGTCACCCGTACATTAAAGCACGTCTTAAGTCTCATGGACTGACGGCACATGTACCGGTGGAAAAGGACAATCTACCTTCGCTCATCCTTCCTCCCATTGTACTTCTCAAGGCCGAACTTGAAACATGTTGGAATTTATAAGTGAAACAATCGGGGATTGAAGTTTCAAGGAATCAGGGAGGTCAAGACCAAAAACTTTACAATAAAACCACACACACGCCATGCATGGTTTCAAAAGAATTTTGAATCTTTTAAAGCATCAAGAAGCAACCAAGACCCCAACATAGTTATATCCTTGCTCATAAGTATTGCTCAAGTATATTATTGACTAAAATTACGGCATTTCTGGGGATGAGCTATTGCAGGATTAATCCAGTAAGGCTGAATGCAAATGAAATTTTATTTTGACTCTTTTACAAGGAATGCAGTAAAGCCCCCTTTCTGTTTTGTCTAGAAGGAAATTTTCTTTCAATAATTGAATGTTTTAATAGACTGAAAGTCATTTATTTTTCATTACACCCCTGGCCTTTTTGCAAGCCTGCCAATATCTCCACGCTGGCCATCACTTGCTTTCTATTTTTGCCACTTTCAGATATCTGAGCTAACGCACAAGGATGTCTCTTTTAAGTGAATTTTGGCTTATTTCTAACCTAAAAAAACAGGTTGGTACATTCCATTCTGTCTAAGAATGTGATTGAGATTGATTTTAATTACTCTTACTCCAACAGTATTAGGTTTCTTAGGGTGATATGTTCTCTCTATAGGGATATCAAGTAAAGGAAATTCAAGGGAAAATGTGGTCCGGCAACCTGATTTTGGGCATTTTGGGGAGAGAGAACTAAGACAAACAAACACGTCAACTCGCACCATTCGCCCATTGAATTTTCAATAATTCAGTGATTTTGCCGCGAGTTGTGGCTACAAACCCCTACTAAATGAGCATGTTTGGTGTTATCAGTGAATGCACTATCAAATTGGCTCAAATCCACAATGCTAATTGCCTAGACAAGTATGTAAAATGGAAAAAATGTCAAAATCCAATGCATGCACAGTGCGGTTTGGCTGGGCATGTTGTCTTTGATTTTACTCCATGGACTAACGTTAGTTGTCCTCGTAGAGCTTCCAAATCTAAATTGACAAAATTCATCCCAATGTTGGGAAATCGTTGGACAATCATTTTAAACCATTTAATCCCACATTCATTTGTTGAAGATATCAGAATAATGTTTAAGTGACAAAATATGCATCATATACGAAAAAAAAAGATTGGTGCAAACATTTTGTCATTCGTAAGAAGTGTGGTGACACTCTCTTCATGGTAAAATCAGAGGGTGTACCGGGTGCACCAATATGAAATCACACAGCTTTACACTTCTCTACTGGAAATAGTTTTTTGAACAACGTTATAAAATTCCAGGGTGTCTGAAATCATTGAACAAGGTAGAAATGCTGCCTCAAAGCAGTGTCCCTACCTCAAAGCACTAGCTGCAAGAATCACAGGAAAAGATAAAAGCCAGATTCTAAAACATCACAAATACTCTCAATTCTTTGATATTGCATTAGTTTTGATTTCATGACCAGCAATATAACCTTTAGTTTTAGATTTGTAAGTCACCTTTTCCAGCCATCAAAACTGAGAGGACCAAAGCAGACAAGAGCAACAAATCAAGAAATAATTCATTTCCCATTTCCGCCACTCTCTCTTCTAAATATGGGGTCAAGGGTTGCACCAAAGTTGGCTACAACAAATTTTTCAAATCATATCATACAAATATTAACTCCAAATTTATATTCGATTCCTGACACTTTCAATTTGCTCCTTCAAGCACGTCTACAAAATTCCCTGAACAAATTCAGTAAACTGCACAATCCAACAGAGCAAGGAATGTAGTACTGTTACAAAGTTCTTGGTTGCCCTAAAAATAAGGCTTGCAGAAAGGAAATGTCCAGTGCTCTTTTTAATGAGTCAAAAGGTTGAAACAAGTTCCTTTGGAATTGTTTCCCTTTTCATCAGTTTACGGTACCTCAAAACTCAACTTTCAAATGCAAGTAATTACTCCACTATGCACATGTCCTGAGATTTCTACCAAATAAGCAAACAAACACGAAAAGGTCAATTTGATCTGTTCGTTACCCCTAGGTCAAAAGTGTACGAAACGTCAAATCAGCTGAAAAATGTAGGGCTCAATCGTACCAACGAACTAAAGTATACACAATTAGTTGGTATAACGACCGTTATTTGCGACGTCACACGGCCCAAACAAAACGGGAACAGGCACGGTAGATTGCTAAATAAACTGCTCTTGCCTTGCCTTTAACGCAATTTCTCTTCCAGACATTATGTGACCCGGGGCACTAATTATAAATACGATTTTAATAGAATTAGCCAAAGTCAACACAAACTACAAATGCCCTTTGAACTTAGAAACGTTTGATTTGGCTTCAGGATTGACAAGTGAACCCCAAGCATGGCCCAATTCGTCGTCAGAACGGGGCAATGAAACTAGTCATGCGGATCATTCCATTCACTTAACAAAACGCACACAAAAATATTTCGGTGTAACAATGAGTTTCTTACTGCATCCGAGCATTAGAAACAAAGTGTTGACAAATGCTATGAGAAATGTTTTAGAGAGGAGGACTCAAGACCTCGTGGTTCAGCTCCTACCATCGAGAGCTGAGGGGTCAAATGCTCCAAAACTGCGTAGTGCCAAAACGAGTCAAACACCGGAGATTTGGGAGCAATATGCGATATCAAGAATTGCATATCACAAGCCTCTGAAGAGCGCCGAGTCAGCCCACCAAAGGTTGGAAGTGGAGAACTTGCTCTCTTCATCGGCCCCGTCCCGGATGGCGGGCTTGTACAAATGTGCCAAAAAGCCCGCCACCAACTCGGAAATTCCCATGAGCAAATTCCTCCTCCACTGTCAAGAACTGTTTG
>NC_081449.1:14949657-14952130 GCF_007210705.1 Tigriopus californicus | reverse complement strand
CCAACAGTGTTGGGAACCTGACCTTTCCGGAGGTGATGTCCGGACACAAGTTGTCCTTCCCGGTCAAGGACTTGCTAACACCTTATTGTCCTTGGCCCGACATCCCTTCGGAGTATTGGCGGTCACGTACCTTTGTCCGTCTCCCAACCAAATGCCATCAGCGACGGGAGTTGACAAAGGATCTGTTCAATCTGGCCCATCCGCTCTTCTGCAATAACCAAGATTTTCATCACTTACCTCTACCTACCTGTCTTTGTACTATCTGCAACTCACCTCTTACCTTTTTTCATGTGCATTGAACCAATTCTAGTCATACTCATTGTGATATCACTTTCTAGTCAACTATTTTATTGCCTTTACGTTTTTGACATTCTTCTTGTTTTACCATTTTGTATAATGTATATACATCAGATTTTATTTTATAGTTACTTTTACGCCATGGCGTGACCAAGAGTCGCAATAAAGATTATTATTTAGACGCACATTTTGGCATCCCTGTGAAGACAGCCGGAAGCAGGGTTGCGTTATCAAGGATTGTCAACCTTCCGGCCAGACTAATTTGTCATTTTAAAGGGCTTAAAAACTAGATTTTTTTAAAAATTGCACCCGATTCATATTCTTGCTTAGTTTGAAAACAATGAAGTAAATAAACCAAAAATCTCAAGCGCGTACTCTTCTACTATAGTGGCTCTAGCCACATTTATATTTTTAGGTGTTTCTCATCAATCCAATGGATGGTTTTAGTCCTTGAAACTTGCAGACTGTGAATGTAGCTCGTCATCAACTTTTGGCGACCATAATTTGAAAGATTGATCAAGTTTGAATCAGAAATATCTCTCTATTGCCACTAGTTGAATCATGCTATACGTAGTATACAGACGAGTCTTTGAGGATGTTACAATTCTGGGGGAAAGAAGCTCACCCTAAAAATTTGCTTGTCGATAATGAACAGAAGATGTCTTGCTTGAAGCGGGCGCACAGCCGCACACCAAGTTTGTCACCTTGCAAAACGTAGGTGACCAAATGATGAATGAACGTTTGCCATTCTTTTGAAGGAATGCCATTTCTTCTCATTGCGCCTGTTCAAGGGTTTTTGGGGTATCTAAATTGCAAAACCGTAATGCCATTTGTTCATAATTTTGATAAATCTTGCCACAATTTCATTGCCATTCCACACTAAGTTTTTTGAGCCAGTTGTTAGATCAGGCTGAAAATTAAAGCACATCTTTGTAGCGATCTGCGGTCCATGTCATTTGAAAGGAAAAAGCATTGCACTTGCGCGGACTCAACTCCGAAATGCCAATTCTAGCTCCTAGCATGGTAGTCCATATATATTCCAGTGGTTCATAGTTGCAACTTAGACGTAGGATTGGCCGTGGCTGGCTAGGCCTAACTGTGCCCACTCACATCCACACCTGGACGGAATAACGTATAAGAAGTGGATGGTAGGTGGCACACAACCACCACTCACTGCCTGTGGGGCTGTGGATATTTTGGCACATAAAAAGGCACTAGTGTACCTGTCACAGGTTTGACAGAAAGACGACTTGAAAGCCAGTCCACTTCCAATAAGGCCTATCTGTAGAAAGTAATGCCGCCTGTGGGGAAACGTTAAACGTGTTGGTTTTAACTTCAGTTCAGACCCTTGACTGGCCATACTCTGGTTTTAGATTGGCGTAGACAATTAAAAAAAACCTGACACAGAAGCTTGGGCAACGTCAGGTCCGAGACTTTATTGTTTGAGCTCGGGGATGTCGCTCATTCTTCTTCACAATTTGACAGAAGTTTGCCGAAAACACTGTTATCTAAGTTCAACTCTCAGAGAATTGACGTAATAGTAAGAAAAGAAAACTGCATGTCACACCCACCATTTTTATGATTTCATTTTCAATCTGATGCAGTGCCACCCAGAACCATGTTGCCTAGCAAAACATCTTTAGCTCCCAAACCACTATTTTGTGTTTTGATTGTCACGCATGTTGGAAATAGGAAATGAGCCCTCCTATACTTATCCAACCATTGCAGTCGGTTGGCAGAAGTATGGGCAATCTTGATTTATGTTCATTCGCAACCATCGACCAGTTCAGGCTGTTGTCCCACCGTATATCGGGTGTCAGCCCCACCGTTTGGCCTCTTTCTCGAATTCCTCTGACCCAATGCGTGGTCTAAAGCTAGGCAGCCCTAACCGAGGGCCCCTCTGAACAACAGTAATAATAATAAAGAAGGCCCTCAACTGACTGACTGTCTCTGCTTGCTTATTCTCCTACTCATATCCAAACCCGGGCTGGCAGGAAACGCCTTGAGTGGGCCGCATGAGCTGGAGGAATCCGTGATTTTTGGCCATGACCCGTGACACGCCCCGTTCCGGGTCTCCCCCCGTCAACGACCCTACGGATCCGGTGCACGGCCTCCAGCCGAGCCAGCGTCACGCCCTTTTGCCCCATCGACGCCCGCCCGGCGAACCCACCCACCC
>NC_081449.1:14947577-14949368 GCF_007210705.1 Tigriopus californicus | reverse complement strand
AGAGGTCAACAATTGGACGCAATTGGTTATTTTTGCAATATGTTAATGGATTGGTGTGGATGGAGGTTGAGCTCGAGTCCCTACACTACCACCACCACCACTATTTCTATGATAGTTGCCGCTATAGCGGGTTGAGCTATCGAATTGAATGGTATCTAGTATCGTTTGAGGTCCGGTTGAATGAGGTTGGGTTCATTCTTAAAATGTCATGGTGGTTAAAGACGTGTACTACATAGGGATCATGTTGAATCCAATGAGTTGGCGTCAACTTCGAATAGAGGGTCGAACAATTGATCAATCGATGCCTCGGTGACCTGGGATCGTGCGTTTTTGATTGGGACTGGAAAGCCACCGACCATATATATATTTGTTGCTTTTGTGTTCCATCCCGCGTCTTCAATCATGGAACCCATCGGTTTTCCACTTGCCCTGTTCCCAAACCATGACCAGCCTTTTGAAGCCACCCCAATTGAAACACCCTTAGACGGTCTCAATCATCACAAAGTATCCATTCTACACTACAAGCCATGATGCCTTTTTCCATTGAATGGAAACGGATGGCTGCTATTGAAACACACTCTTGGCTCACTCGCTGTTCATGAATAGGCAAAATTCTTTTTGACTTCTAGTGGGCGTGGCCTATCACATGATGGACGTGTCCGCCCCTCGTCGCGAGGATTCGACCGTGGAATCCTTGTCCGACGTGTTCCGTTGTTTCATCTGTATGGAAAAGCTCCAGAACGCCCATCTGTGCCCGCACTGTTCCAAACTGTGTTGCTACCTGTGCATTCGCCGTTGGCTCACCGAGCAACGCTCTCAATGCCCGCATTGCCGAGCTGCGCTCCATATTCACGAATTGGTCAATTGCCGATGGGTGGAGGAGGTCAGTGGGCGGGTCAAAGCCCTAGGGTCCATGTTTCCACTGTCGTTCTAAATGGTGTGGAATGTTTTTTTTTCTCCAGGTTACCCAACAACTCGACACGCTCAAAGAGAGCGGTTCGGCTGCTGCGGCTGCGGCCAAAGGCGAGGGCGAAGCCAAGGATCGATGCAAATGTCACGCCGAGAAGTTGTCCGTGTACTGTTGGACTTGCCGCCAATGCATTTGTCATCAATGTGCTTTGTGGGGCGGTACTCATTCGGGACACACCTTCAAGCCCTTGGCCGAGATCTATGACCAACACGTGGCCCATATCAAGGAGGAAGTTAGTCTATTGCGACGTCGACTCATGGAGCTCATCAGTTTGGTCCAGGTATGTTTACTATTAGTACTAGGATGTTCTAAGAGTTCATAGTTAGCCAGTCATCCATTGGGATGTGGTCTGGATGTCCCATAGGAGGTGGAGCGTAATGTGGAGGCCGTCAGAGCGGCCAAGGACGAACGGGTGCGGGAGATCCGCAACTCAGTGGAGCTTATGATAGCTCGCTTGGATTCGCAATTGAAGTCCAAGCTGCTGACTTTGATGGCTCAGAAGAATGCTCTTACTTTGGAGACGGAATCGTTGGAGAATCTCTTGGGCGAGATCGACAAGTATTTGAACGGAAAAACGCGCTCCGAACTCATAGTGAAGTCTCCAGGTAATCATAATGATAATTGTTTGTCTCTCCTAACAATAGGTGAGTGAAAAAAGCTAAAACTCTCAATGTAATATGATTGAAGTAATTGAATAATTTGAAATATATTTGNGAGCAGACCGTGCCCATGCCTTCGATTGGCAAAGCCGCTGCGGCCAAAGCTGAACCGATCGGATTAACCCGGATGCCGAGATTGTTTTCCGCCCCTTCGAAGAACGC
>NC_081449.1:14946725-14947536 GCF_007210705.1 Tigriopus californicus | reverse complement strand
TGTCAGAAATACCTCACCTCAAAAGTTGAACATGAAACAGATTCAAAGTTTGAAAAAAATACAAAAGTAGGATTCAAAGATACCTAACCTTAAAAGTTATACAGCATATCGAATCAAACCAATAGAAGCAGATCAATATGTGTTCTCAAACATGTTCAATTCTATTTTTTTTAATGTTGTCAATGTCTCATTTCGTTTGCCTCGCACCCTCTAGAATTGCTTCAAATGGCCATGGAGATCAACAAGAAGCCCACGGCCACGTTCGTGTCCACCCCCGTGCAAGCCGACTTTCAGTCCGAGATCGTGCCTCAATACGAGAGTGCCACGTTCAGCCTGAACCAGTTCAGCTCGCTTCAGCACAAAGCCGATCCCGTGTACTCGCCGCCCTTGAATGTGAACGGCCTCAGTTGGCGCTTGAAGGTCTATCCCGATGGCAACGGCGTGGTTCGAGGCAACTACCTGTCCGTGTTCCTCGAGCTCAGCTCAGGCCTGCCCGAGACCTCCAAGTACGAGTATCGCGTGGAGATGATCTATCAAGGCTCGCGAGACGCGACCAAGAACGTGGTGCGGGAATTCGCCTCGGATTTCGAAGTGGGCGAGTGCTGGGGCTACAATCGCTTCTTCCGGTTGGATCTCCTGGCCACGGAGGGATATTTGAGCACCGAGAACGACACTCTGATCCTGCGCTTCCAAGTGCGTCCGCCCAGCTTCTTTCAACAATGTCGAGATCAGCAGTGGTACATCCATCAACTCCAAGCGCTTCAATCCGGTTACGCAGCTCAAATCGGCGACCTCAAGGAACGAGACCAGC
>NC_081449.1:14925636-14946685 GCF_007210705.1 Tigriopus californicus | reverse complement strand
CTCAAACCCGCCAGATCCCGCACCAAAGTCAACGTGGCCGTGGGTCGGGCTTTTAACAGTGGAGCCAGGTAAGGGTTTTGAATTTCCGCGGTCCGGACGCTGGATGAGCGTTTCTTTTGGGTTTCCAAAGTGAACTGGAGTGTGGACAATTGAGCAGTTCCACGGAGAGCGACGATAGTAGCGAGGAGGCAAATCCCAATGAAGAAGAGCAATCCCTGGAAGATGGCGATGGTGAGAACGATGTCGAAGATGAGACCATGTTCGGTAAGAAGACACGCTCCTTTCTGTGATTACGTGGTTGATGCTTATAATGTTACGCATGTTGTTTGTTGTTTTGTGTTTTCCGAATGCCCAGGGGATAACGACGTCGAGTACAATGTGACCCAACCCTCGATGCTCTCAGATCTGGATTCGTTGACCGAACAGAGCATGGAGAGTTTGTACGGCTTGAACAACGCTTCGGGGACCTCTTCCCTGACCTATTCCACCCCCGGTGGGACCAAGACCATCTCGGCCGCCTCCAGTGTGCCCAATGCTCTGTCCAGTATTGAAGACGAGATGCTTCTTCTACGACTCATCGATATGCAGCAATCAAGTAGCGGCACATCGCGGTCAAGCGCCCCTGATTTTGCCGCCGGACTTCCAAGATCGATTCAGCATCGTGGGTGAGTTTCCCACATCGAATCACTCATAAACCTCCACTCATGTTTGCTTCATCTGACCAACAGAACATCGGCGTTTTTCCCGTCCATTCCATCGTATTCCGTGGCCAACACTCATCGGAGTGTGGCTTCCCAGAGTTTCTCGGTTCCCAAAGCGGATCCGGGACGGAATCGATTTCCCAGTGCTGAGTATCAAGCTCAGTTGTTCGATCGCCTCCAACTCGATCCGGGCAGTGTCAATCCATTTGGTTTGAGTCCATTGCACCACAATGGTTTGACACCGCCCCTCCCGCCCCGAGATCGTACCTCCAAATCCACCCATTCCATTCCCACCTCGGTGGCTTTATCCAATCCAGCGGGATCACGACCCAAATTGGCTCTCTTGCCGCGATCCTTGAATGGACGCACGCCGGGCGTGACTCAAAACGAGCAACCGTTGTCTTTGATGCCCACCCAAAGTCCACCGGACACGCCCTCTCTCTCCCCGGAATCTTCCTCGGCCGAGACCACCTCCAACTCGGTCATCACGGTCAGACACGTGGACGAAGATCCCGAAGATCCCGAAGATGTGAGCATTAACATATTCAGAATACATATAGTCAGTGGAAAAAGTATGGTCTTTTAGGATGTTGATTCGACCTTGGAGCTCCTGGATCAGTCCTATGACATGGATTCGCCTTTATCCTCCTTGGCCACAAGTCAGGAGCCGAAGAAGGCCAGCAGTTGCTCCAAATCCATCTCTGAGCAGACCGTGCCCATGCCTTCGATTGGCAAAGCCGCTGCGGCCAAAGCTGAACCGATCGGATTAACCCGGATGCCGAGATTGTTTTCCGCCCCTTCGAAGAACGCCTCTGGTGCAACGAGTCATCCAACCGGACCACTTGGACGGAATTCGAGAGCCAACTTGGATGGTAAGATATTCGGAGGTGGTTGGCTATAGATTATTGTTCTTGCTAAATGGTTCTTTTTGATTGCTTGATGTTTCAGGAGAGGATTTGCGTAATCAGCAGGAAAATGAGGTTGCAGAGGATGCGGCACAATGAAACGTGAATCTTTACTAATAACTCACTTTATTATCGAAATAACTGCATTTTACCATGTGATGAGAATAACAGCACATGCACTCAAGGAGCATATGAACTATGTATATATCACTCGATTATTTGTTGCCCTCCACGGATTGCCATTTGCGTGCGTTTTCAAACCCGTTCTTGCTCAATTGATAATCTTCCATGGCCTGCATGATTTCTGCTTGAGTGTTCATAACAAAGGGACCTCGTTGAACCACGGGCTCTTTGATCGGTTGACCTTAATCGGAAAAGGGACGAAACAAAACATACAAGCTAACAGCCGAGACACTCCACCCAATCATCACCCCAAACTCACCGGCAATCAAAACGAAATGAGCCGAATCCGTTCCCGTGTTCTCAAAGCTCACATCCTCATGCTCGCTGCTAAACACCACCGTATGGTGGGCCTTCACTTGCTTTTGGTTGGATCCAAAACTGACTTCCCCCAGAAGAGTGTAGACAAACGTGGTCCAATCCTTGGGTACGGTTTGGGTGAATTTAGCTTGGGGTTCAAGTCGGAAGTCCAGGAAGTAAGTGGGAGTACGGGTTCGCACGGGGGATTTGACACCCATGGACTGGCCCGCGATCACTACAAAGACGAATCAACGTAAAAATCACTCCGTCTCTTGACCAGACTTGTCATTTGTGTCATTTTTATCCTTTAAAAGGTCTGAAGAAACTGATGTCCATAAGATGGGGTCGAAAAATAGTTTTATGAGTTAAAATAGGTTTCGAAAATGTAAAAATAAGTTATAAAAAAGGTGAAAAGGGGGCTGTAATTTGTTTTTTTTATCAAATATTTTTTGTGGGTTTCAAGGCAAAAATCTATTTTAGATGATTTGTGGTTAAAATTCGCGAAAAAGTTTGCTCGTCTCAAAACGACTAAAATAGTTTAAAACTCAATTTAACCTAAAAAAAACAAAACCATCTTTCTGCCCTCTCCTAATAAGTCATGGTGACAACTCGTTCGTGTGCCCTAACATTTTTGTTTTTCATTTACTACATCATTGCGCTTTTACATAAGTTATAGGTCTGGATCTTATAACACGTTATTAGTTACATGAAAATGATTAAATGTCATTGCCATGAATTGCATTTCAAAGGAATTGACCTAGATCTGTCAGATCTGTCAAGGTTTTTCATCTGTCCGACCCACGTGTTCCCCCCACCTTTCACTGAGACTCCGTCTTGCTCGGCTTTGACGATCTGATCGGCCGTGTGTTCTTGGTAGGCGGGCTCCACCATCTTGAACTCGCGCTTGAGATTCACCCACAACTGCAGACCGCGGGTTAACATGGGTCCTGGCATCTCTGAGTGAACGATCCCGCGTCCAGCTGTCATCCACTGCAAATCGCCAGGTCGCAAAGTGCCTTTCCGGCCCGTAAAATCCTGAAAAAGCGGCAATCATCGGCCGACCAGTTTAGTGATTGTACAGCAGAGCAATGATGCTTAAACTCGTTTGTCCTCGGACCTTTTTAGTTGACAATTCTTGAGGTGAGTTCCTGGCAACACTGCTTTAATTCATAAGATTTTTTCATATCGTGACAGTGGAAATGGAACGCCCAATCCAATGTTGATACGCCAGGTATGATGTCTTTCATGCTTAAGAATCGGCAATTAACTTGATCAATTAAGAAATAAAGGATTGAAATAGTAATTTCAGAGGTTCTTGCCAACCTATTCTTAGTTGTTGAATCGATTATATTTCAGTTTGAATTCCTATCAGTGTGAGGTTCCCTAAAGCAATGTTGCTTGTAACTAAGGATAATAAGAATTTTTGGCCTTTATGACGGGGCAATACAAAATGTAACAGACACACAATTGTGTAAGCAAATATATATGGCTGACTAAATCTAATTGGTTTCACTAGAGGTAGACGATATCACAGTCGGACTGACACCTGGGCCACAATTTGACTAAACAAGTTAATTCTAATGTTTTCGATCAATTAACAAAATCATTCTAAAACCCGCGGTTTAAACCATGACTTACCACAACGAATTGTAAAATGATCGTACCTCATGAGTGAACTCCCCTTCCAATAAATATGAGACCGTTTCGAAGCCTCGGTGGGGATGATCCGGGAAACCCGCACCCTCCGTGGAGGATCCCTGGAACTCGTCCAACATGAGAAACGGGTCCAAGCTCCTCAATTCCGGGCGTCCAATCGATCGACGCACTTTGGCGCCCCGACCTTCGGATTGCCAGCGACTCTCCAAAACTTGCGTCACTTTCTTCATGGTCTTTCAGGCCCTGAATTGATGGGTCGATGAGCGGGACAAACAAAGGTGGTATTCAAGTGATCTGTACCACTCGTTAATGCCAAGAGCAGTCTTTAATACAACTGTACAACTGAACCACCTCTTACAAGGGCGAGAGGGACAGTCTCATGTGTTTTGGTTGTTCTCGATTGTGTACGTAGTACTACGTACACATTGAACTGATAGGCCTCTCGGTGATTCTGGAGTCGTTCTACCTTCTACCTGGGCCTCTTCAGTTACGTTCAGTGGGGTTCTGTGGTTCTATGTTTTTCAAGATGCCGATTTGGATATAGTCCATTGTCAAGATCTCGAGATGTTTGAGCAAGCCCGAGGAGGAATTTGGAAATTGGTTCATAGATGCTATTCATTGTGAATATCATTTGATCATAGAGGAAGCAACTCCTAAAGAATGTGATGAGAACTGGCCAGGGGGACTAGTTTTCAGAGCGAATGAATGATTGTCAGCTGACCGGCTCCTAGGGTATAGTTTCTGATTGCAGAGGCGCTGCTTTCCATCAGATAGAGTTGCACTGTCCATTGTTTACCGACTCAGCTGCACTTAAAAAAAAAAAACTCGATTTTTACTCTTTTATTTTACTTCTTCTATGATTTGATATTATGGATTTGTTGTAGAGGGAAAGCATGTATAGAGTTGCGAGATACCAGAACATAAGTACCGCTGACAAAAGCCGGAAGTAAGTTCATCTGATCGAGCTTCAATTTACTATTCGGAATCATTCTTTTTTCAAAATGATTGTTATGGTGAGTGGTTTGTGTATCACAGACTTCCCTTTGAAAAGGATGACAGCGATACGATATGTGTTAGGTTAAAACTTCCTTGTGGTAAAATAACCATTAAAAAATAATTTTTGGGTCAGAAATAGTGCGTAAACGGTCAACTGTGGTGGAATTTCACCAACACAACAAGCAAGAGCGACGTTAATAACCTGAAAAAAAACAAATAAGATTAAACTTTTGGGAAATTAGTTGCACCTCATTAAAGCCAGATAAAAACTATTTGCGATTTTTTTTTTTGCCAAAGTGTTTTATTCGTTCCACTGCAGTTCCTTAAGAAATTGTATTTATTTATCACAAGTGGCTATTTTTACTTTGGGAAATCTTAAAAAGCCAGTTATTTCAAGGCAATTAAATGCTATATTAGATATTGTGCGGCAGAAGAATGGTTTTCAATGTTATGTTTAGAAGTAGTCATTATTAAAATCTTGGCAAATTATTTTACACTCATGATACCTTTTTTTCGTTCAAAACAGGTCAAAAGAAGATCATCTTAGCACTCTAAAATGGGACTTTTTTCTCTTTATTTGGCCTTTTAATGCAAGACGAGGATATGCCCAATAAGTTGAAACATTTTATTTTGAAATCTGATACTTCACTAATACCCCAAAGGGTGTGTCGGAGTGGTGACAATAATAAACACAATCGGAAATCAGTCGGACGATGTGATGGCTCGTCCCCTCAGACTCCAGCACCCACAAATAAAATGTCAAATAGTGTTGTAACTCAAAACTTGATCTTGATACCCTACAACTCTTTTTTCAAGAGAGCACATTCCTATAGTCTTGGCCATATGGTACACAAACTTTTAGTTTTTTTGACATTTATATGAACTTAATCATAGGTATTAGTAGTCTATTGGTCATGTCTAGAGATCGGACTTAAAATTGATTTGTACGTAGAGCAGCAACTCGAGAGGGCTTTTCGTAACCGGTTTTCTTCTTTCGATAGTTATGACCACCATTCACATTGATGAATAACAATTACTCATTTGTAACCACTCTTTGATTTCTGCTAAACGTGCAATCACTTTCATGTTCGATCTCTGGTCATTGTCTTTTTGTAAAGATTCGTAAACAATACGATGCAAAAGTAATGCTAAATAAGAAATGTATTGTGCCCAGCAGATAAAACAAACAAAAATGTATTTCTAATTCATTGTCCAAAAACAAAACCTGCTGATTTACCGGCATCGTGTGTTTTCATCCTATTAATCATCGTGCAAAGTTTTATCCGGCCAGACCATTTCCCCTTGCTTTTTGGCCATGCATTCAGTCAGTCTTAGTGCTTCTTTCCCCCACGGGGGTGGGACGGGGGTGGGGATCAAATTTCATCCCGGGAACTTTTGTCTTGATACATACATAGTACAAGTACCAAGGTCAGCTCATCGAGTCTGAGCTAATCCACGAGTGAGTGTCCGTCCGTTCATCCGTCAGTGTGACACGAACTATTGATTTTGGTCCACATGTCATCCGAATGATACACAGAAGGAGTGGCTTCCAATTGGAAGTTCTTGTGATCCACTCATCCCACAAACAAATGGTACGTACGAGAGGGTCCCTCTTGAAAATCCCATTTGAGTGCCCGATATTTCAAAGATGCGGGCCAAATGGCCTGGAGCAAGAGTGAAGACGATCCTTTCGTCTCTCCTTGGAGTTCATTCCAAATCAAATCATGTCCTTGAGGGGATTTGCCAACTGAGTTTGGTTCCATCCAACGCTATTCACAGTCGATATGGAACCAATGCTTCCAGATGACAAAATGTGGGTCACATCAAATCACCTGAGGAGGATGAAGAAGGGTCCTCAGCCAGGCCAAGATCCAGGATGCTATCTGGGATCAGGATGGAGAAGCTTTTGTTGTCATGCTCGAATGAGAAAGAAACGACGACTGATAGGCTGTTTCCCTCATCATCATTCTTTCTTCCGCCATCCCTCTCCGGTGAAAAAAAAGTTGTCCTTTGGAGCATCTCCCCCTCACAAAAATCCCTTTGTGATTGACCTAGTCGACATTTTTCCCCACCATTGACTCATTTCAACCGCTCCTCTCGTTTATCGAATGTTACGCAATTGTTTGCTTGAAAGTGCGAGAAAATGACAGAAAATGGTCGGGAAGAGCGACTTTGTCTTCATACTAGTTCCCCAAGTGGAAATCATTTGACTAATGATATCTAGGGTGGACTTTGTAAATACAGAACATTTAAGAGCAGATTGTTTACATCCGTTATGTCGTGGCAGGGTACATTTGGTTTGGAGGAAAATAGTTTAGTTTTGGAGCAAAAAAGCAACAACCCCCCGCCCAAAAAATAACCTTCATCTGCTCCTTTCAAGCGGTCTCGTAAACCATTTGTCATCCCCTTCGGTCGCTAATGGCTAGGTTATTGATTCACTTCCACCCAATCCTATTATGTAAGCTCTGTAATTATTTTAATCCAAGTTCTTCTCGTGGGTGAGGGGGGCCCTTACCAACCAAAGATTTGATGGTCGAATTGTAAAGCTCTCGGTCATGTTTGAGGAGGGCCACAAAAGGACGGGGAGTCATCCGAGTGTCAACTCCAGAGGGACATCGTCCCACACAAAGGCCAAAAGAAATCGGGAAGATGAGAAATGAACATCCATCCCCCACTCACTACCCTCTCTTTGGTGGCACATTCATGGCCTCCTCATGTGTGGCACGTAGAGATGTAAAGAGTCATTGAGATTGAGCAAGCCAAATCAAGATATTTCAGGATTTTTTTTGAAAGACGTCTTGAACATCAAATCAAAGGGCCATTGATATTTTGCATGGGTTGATTATTTGATCATGCGAATCAGTTCAATTTTTTATTATTATTTGCGTTAATCCCAAGAAGGAACAACGCCAAAAGAAATGAAATGTTTGCATCATATTTTCATTTTTAGGAGTGCTCGTACTTTACACATGAAATCAAGAATCTGTATCATCCTTCCTTAGATTAAATATCATGTTTTGCTTCAGTTCCGATTATCCGAGTCTGTTTCAATGGTCAAAAGACTCGTTGGGCTCGAGTCTTTTTAGGACTTGCTTAAAGTCCTAGTTGCCTGTCCCCAAAGGAAGGAGGAGTCTTCTGAGCTCCCTCTGCGGGACTCATTCCACAACGAAAAGCCGCCCTCAGCTCAAAGCCAGCATCATCCCTCTTGTTCCAGTTTTGCTCACGGAAGGGCCATATTATGACGAACTCGAAACCAACAATCACTAAGATAAATGCCAAGGGCTCGTTGGTTGGTGGATGAATATTTCATGGCCGTGTCCGAGGGGGCTTAGTTTAGGTATGAAAAAAAAAATAGATTAATGGATTCAAATTTGAGTGGAGAAAGTGCAGGTTTGCCACTGTCCTCTTCAATAATCCAATAATAGTGTTTAAAAGAAGTTTGAAGATAAGTACCGAGGCTAGTTGTAAACGGTTGGAGGGCCATTTGAATGCAGTTTTTTTTAACCTTTTGAGGAAAAAAGCAATGAAACGGCTCCTCTTGAACCGTGCCAAAAGTAAGAAAGAGATATTCGTGCAGGGGGAGGGGGAAAGCGTGTAGCAAATTGACATGTATCCAAATTCGATGTAATCGAAAGTGTTTTTTTTTTGTTTGGTAATTTGAGTTCAATCAACATGATACGGTGATAACGCCCCTTTTAGGAACGAATCATTATTGGATTAGTACGTGCTTTTTTAGCTCATTATATCTATTAATAGCTTTAAAGCTCTACCATTTCGAAAGCAATTGTTACGAAAGATTTGCTGTGTGCTTCAAATTTTGTACGCATACCTAAAGGACATCAAATTACATTGTCCTTGATACTGAGCCCAAAGTCCATCTTTAACCTTACTCTGTCTCTAATGAATTTTGCTTAAGTTAACATTATGAATGCTATAGATAAATCATAATATTTTCCCATTCCGTTTAGCCTACCCTGCACAACACCTACCTTGTAGTAAGTACGACTACCGTATAACCTATTCAAGTCCCTTTTTTGTCAGGATAAAGTCTGGAGAGGTTGAATAGCAAGAAAAATCATCAATCCTTGGGGTTCAAAGGGACGTTTGGACGAGGGGAACACAATCATGAACTCAAGCATAACAATTCCCGATTCCACGACCCACTTCTTTGCGTCTTGCCCACATTTAGATATTCAACTCATATAATAGACTCAAACACAAAATCGACCATATCAGGAGGGAATTTTCGTTCAAATCTAGTTGGGAAGCAAATAATCTAGGTCCTTTCTAGAAGGAGGTTTTGTGTTTGTTTAGTAGTGACCATTTTGTTCCCCTTGATGCATTCTTTAATGACGACCAATTGAGGGGGATGCACCCTCAATTTAAGAAAGGGCACAGCTGACAGTGGAAGTCGGCAATGTGAGTAACGTTATCTTTAGATGTTTTTATTATTGTCCAATATGCAACGCACTATGTCATTGACTTCGTTTCCTTTGATTTGGTCAAATTGTGACCACAAATACGAATGTTCAATGAAATATGGACTGAAGGTTAAGCTCACTTTCTGTTATAATGTTGGAATTTTTCAACCATAGTGAATTACTAATACTTCTATTGATAGATACAACGTTTTACTCTAGAGAGTAAGAAAAGCACATTACGCGAGTGAATTTACATTGAATTACATTGATAAAGATACACTTTTTCAAACCAATCTTTTGACCTTAGGAAATGACTAGGAGCTCCAAATAGTCTAATAGCAGCGTTCTTTGGAAATAATCGCTTCTCTTTCCTGCAGTACTCTATCAGAACATTGCTAAGGCAAATCTAGTTCATGAATCTTGAACAAAGAGCTCACCAACCAAAACAGTCTTCTCCACAAAGAACAATATTTCCGTGTCGGCACAAGACTTCGCCAAAGATTGTCATATAATTAAAAGTTATAACAAGAGATATAACCTTTACAACAACCGCCGTTGAATATACACAAAAGGAAAAACTTGAAGAGAAGACAGCGAGGGCGACTTTTTCGAGAGGAACAATGGAACATCAGTTTCCAATCGGAAGGAATTCCTGTGGGATCAACAAGGAAAGAGATTGGACCATATCCTATTGCCAAAAGTGCATAGATGGTTGTTGCTCATAAATACTGTACGGAGGTTGTGATTTGGGGTGAGAGGAAGAGGGTGGAAAGTGATGCATTTTGGGTGAGCAATCGATATCCATTTTGCTCTTGTTATAAGTTAAGCTTTGATGCCAGGAAGAATTATGCTTTAAGACGGCGTTGACACATGATATTTGCAATTTTTAAACCGAGCCTCGAGACATGAACACAATAAGAACTCGCATCTAAACAAAGGTGACATTTGTCAACAACACCGTTTTTGCGTCAAAAACCGCAAATGCTAATGTTCTGTTGGGCTCATTTAAACGTGCGGTATAATGTAATAAGACCCACCAGGTAATTTGATTTTTCACATCGGATGCTAAGGTCGGAGGTGAGCACTTACAGGCATGCATATAAATTTGTTATTACTTCCCTTATTTTTTGGTTTTAATCTGCTATCACATATTTGTCGTCAGGAGATGTAATTTACCTAATTGTACCAATGAATCAAGCTCTGAGGGTAAAATGCAATATGAAACAATTCCTCTTGAATGCAATGAATAAGTAAGATAAAACGAATTCTAATTGCTAAAGAACGGCCGTGATAGATTCAGATACCACACGTTAAACATCTTATTGAAATCCTTTTGGAATCATTCGTAGAAATCGGCATCTGGACAGGTTCCCTTGGCCTGTTTTTATTTCGCTAAGTAAGTGATGAGCGTATATCCAAATAAATCTGACTTCAAAATTCAGATGAACGATGTTATGGATGATTAAAAAATGAATAAATGTATGTAGCTATCGTTTGTATTGTATCCGAACCGAGCTCCCTATGCGGTGAGATGAATGAAGCCATTTTTGCGAGCCATCAATTATCTACACCTCCGTTGCGAATGTGAGCCCATAGCGGATGGAAGGAACTCACTGAATGAGGATGATGCTTTTGTGCGCTTCAAATGGGCTTAAAGAGCAACACTAGCCACGTTTGCTTCAATGTTAAGTGAATTGGTTTGTGTGCTCGCTCTTTCGTTTGATCCTTGGCAGTTCATGGCGTTTGGGGAAATCCTTAATGCGAGTCTATTCATGGCGAGGTTAGAAATCCGCCCATATGATGTGCATAAAACTTTTACGATCCTCCGATCCATTGTCTCCTCGGGAGACATTTTCGGCTCACTCTTGAACCAAATTTGTAGAAGCGAATTTTTGCAACGGGGTTGGCGAAATTTTCATGAGGGCCATAAATTGTCAGCTTTGGGATCCTAAACAAGCCTTTTCTAAGTTGATTCTTTTTTTGAGTTTATTGAAAATAACCTATTACAAAATGAAAATAATAATAGCGTTTATTTGCGACTCTTGATCATATCAGTTTACACTGTCTCACTATTTGAAACTGTTTGAAACGATGTAACTATAACTATTATGAAATATCATTTTCAATTGAGGTACGAAACTAAGTAGCAATCGTTGTTGTAAGAATGACAGGCAGAGTTATTGTCCACTAATTACGCACAATTGTAAATGCTACTGTAAATGTTACTGTAAATGCTGTAAATACTACTGTTACTGTTTTTTCCTATCAGAAAGGGGTCCTTCAAGGTCACATTCTTGGCTTATGTTCTTTTTTGTTTTGTTAGACCCAAGTTGTCAATCTTTCACGTCACAGACTAAATTTCAAAATGCACATTGTTGGATCCTCAATCTTGCCCAAGAACCTTGTTTTATAAACGTTCCTGAATACAGGGACAGGCATGCCTTTAGTTACCAGACGGTTTCAGAAAAAAGAAAAATATGTGTGTTTCAATGGTTTTAAAACTCCTTGACCATTATTCACGAATGCAAATGGTTGACCTGATTTGCCAACAAGGGATAAAAATCTAAACACTTTCTCTGGTTCCATCATATGAGGAGGCAAAAGGTCCCCCAAGCTTAAAAGGGCCATTTTGGGATCAGCAGAATCATAAGATCATCACATCGTTTTTTCAGAACCTTTTACTTTAATCAAGCTTAACATGCGCCAAAACAACTGCATCCTCACCCTGTTCACTGCGTGAGATGTTCCAAAGCGCTTTCAAGCAAACATAAAAAGTCGTCCGCGACCTCATTTTTAATGACGAGGACGCTAATAATGACGATCGGCAGCCGTGCTTCATTCTTCAAATTTAACTCTTTTGAAGATGATGCCTCAGGTTGTGTTTGAATCGTCATCCACTGCATTTGCAACTTCGTACTTATTTATGCTCTTCATGCCAATTCAATTTTCATGCCGTTTACATGTGCGCTTTATAAGGCCCACTTGAGAATAGGCATGCATGGTTATTGTATCACAATCTGTGCAGGGAATCCTACGGCACTGATTTGGTCTGTTGATGCGTTTAAGAATAGAACGATTCAAATTTTGAGACATACTAGTCCAAAGTAATGTCGTTCCCAATACTCAAAAAAACTAGGAGTTTGAAAGATGGCTTATTTAGGTCAAACTTCAGTTTGATTCTGCTTTGGCTAGTTGGTGGAGAAAAATATATTTTTTTTCGTTTTTCTGCCAAAATGGCTTATATCGATAATTTGAAGCCTAGAACGAAATCATTTTTCCTTGCTAAGGGAAAGAGCAAACCAATTGCAACACATACTATTTTGCTACTTCCTTTAATTCTTGGACTTTTCAGTCTGAGCATTAATGTTAACCCTTTTTTCTCAGGATTAAATGGGATGGATGGGGGATATCGTTTGATTATGATTCAAAAAATCCCCTTTTGAATACTTTTTAGACACCAGAGGCCAGTTTTTTAAAGCGACGGAGTGAATCTTAAATCGAGAAAAGGACGTACTATGAATGCAACATAAGTTGGATCTTTTCCCGATCTAAAGATTCACTCCTTGGCTTTAAAAACTGGGCCCTGCAGTCTCAACACAAATACTCAGTGTTTTCAGGAGGATGCGGCACATCCAAAATATATCGGTAGAGTTTCCTCCATGCCATGGTTTAAGACGGTTGGAAACTGGACCAAATTTTGGGTATGTATGTCTGCACTGTTTTTCGCCCCTCTTTTAATATGATAAAAGTATTGCAAAAATGCTGTATTCTAATTTAAAAGATATACGCAATGATTTTTTGAAAGACGAAATTTAACCTCAATGAAAAATGACAATTATCAAGCAAATCACAACTTTCTGAAACAACTCTCTATAGTTCATTTTGGAGGGAAAAAACCCTAAAAATCTTGTTTTAACAAAAATCATGACAAATTTTTCCAATCTAAAGATGTATAGGATATGCCATGGAGGAAGGGATATCCAAAGATTGTTATTCACTCAAAGTAGAAAAATTGTCAATCGAAGAACAACTTCTTCAAAAAAAAACAATGGAGAAGTTTCTCGACCGACACTCTACTGAATACTCGCCTGTACAAATGTGACACTGGTTTTTGACTCAAATACGCTCTTGCTTAATCGCACAAGTATTTATCTTATTTTCTTGACAATGTCACCTTTTAGCATGCACGACACCCAACACTTGAAATGATACCATCTCCTCAGCAGGGTTCATATCATAAAAAAAATCCGCAGCCTCATCCGATGAAATTGAGGACAAGTGATGATTTCTTTACATTGCCACAATCATTTGTGTCAGCCATGGAAGCTAGGGTGTAACATATCCTTTTTTTAATATATCAATGAATATAGAGGTTCAAAGACAATAGAAATAGAGTTCGAAAAAGTTGAATGTTTTCGTACCAAAAAGGTCAAGCGAAGCTTCGTTCCCACCAAATTTTAGTAGGGATCCAAAAAGCCGCAAAAGGCCGACCAACTTGTTTTTGCCAACAAAATAGAGTAGCTTTAATGATTTGTTTCCCCTGATAGGTCAATTTGACAATGATTTTTTTGTTGCACCATCTATAGGCTTGCTCTAAATTGAAAAACCCTCATTGACCGCTATTACATTTGATCGTTGGTTTAACGACCCATTTCAAAGCAATTGCCTTTGTCCACCTCAGAAAACTTTTACAACAGATTTAATCCATGACTCTTATCTTGAGTTCAGACCTGAGCCACACTCAACCCAAACCAAAACGCCCGAAGGTGGCTCATCAAATCCAGAGCCTCTTGAGGAGTTCGGCTGGATCTGTCACCCCCTCTCTTTGGTCTTGGATAAACAGTGTCCATTCCACCCAATAAGTGTGTCCAATGCCCACCTCAATTCATTGACCGACTCCACAAGGCTTGTACCCTGCAGTAGACGCACAGGAGGCGGAGTACATAAACATAAAGTATCTGCTGGGTGAGGGGGAATAACTACTGTTGCAAACATGCTTGCCTGGCTTCTCAGGTCGGAGGGAAAAGGTTGTCAGCCTCATCAACCTCCGCTTCCTCCACCCTCTTCCACTTTATGTCATGTATATAGGGAGAAAGAGCACGAGAGAGAGGGCCCTGTGCCCCGTTGTTCTCTTCACTTCGGACTCGAGGGTTGGAAGTCGGACTTGGATGATGTTGGAAGTGCGCATGTTTGATGTTGTTCGAACGTATGTACGTGCTTACGAACGTGCGTTTGTCCCGAGCGTTCAGTTCGTTGAGGGGTTTCGAGCGCGTCGTTGACGGGTCCGCGATCCCAAGCTCGAACAAACAGTTGAGAAACGGGAGTTGAACCGTGTGGAACAACAACAACAACTTGTGTGCCCTAGTGTGTGTGTATGTGTAAGTAAGAGAGAGAAGAGACTAGTGCTTGGGAGGAAAGCTGTTCTTCCTCCCTCCTTCTCTTTCTCTTTGGTTCAAACCCTATTCGTCCGTGTTCCAAACTCACCCCTCTGTGTGCGAGGAGCTCACCTTTCGGTATCAGTTCATATGATCGCTTGGGAGTACGAGTCCTTTGCCCTGACTGGCTGACGGGCTACTACTATTCCGACCGAGTCCTACTGTTCCTCACTTGCATGCGAGTGTGTATGTATTTGTGCAGGGATCTATCTACCTTTCGAAGGGAAGGGACTTTTTCATGACTCACTAAATAAGCGAGGGGAACATTATTTTTCGAGCGATCGATCCCAAAGTTCAAGTTCCGAAAGTGTTCAATGTGAGGAACATGCTATTGTTCAACGAGAATGAGACGAAACCGGAGGAAAAAAAGGTGTTGTGATTAGCCAGTTGAATCTACAACAAAAATGTGTCGTGGGCTATTGGTCAGACCGTTGCCATCGAGGCGACTGCTGTGGGTGTTTGTGTTGGTGATCTGCTCCAGGATCCACTCATCTTGGGAAACATCTGTGAAAGGTAAGGAAGGATATCGATTTCTTGATTTCCGGTGGAAACAACCGTCCAGGCCAGGCGGGCCATCACCATCATCTTTCAGATGAAAGCGTGTCTGAATCGGTAGGTGAAAGTGGAGTGGGTCCCCAATTGATTTGAGGTCCAAGGTCCCAATTTTCACTCAGGAAGGGAAATAGAGAGGGCGGCAATCCATGAATATTGCATGCATAGTGCTCGGCTTGTAATGTTACTCACTGTCAAGACTCGAGAGCCTCTTGTGCATAAATGGATGATGGACCTCCAATGTTTGCTTTCACGTCAGAGGTTCATACTCGCGAATATGATTATTCCACCGTGAAGAGTCCTTTGATTGTCTGGCGATGGGCTGAAAGTACCCTTGATCGATTTGGGCTAAAATATCACGAGCCGTTAGTCTGTGAGCTCCGAAGTACGTACGAAAGAACTGACAACGGACGCCTCGCCATCGACGAGCATTAATTTAGCCAACCGAACTTCCGTCGTCCCTGGTCCCTGGTCCATTTCAAATATCAACCAAAGCCACAATAATAGAATACAGTGATGGTCAATAGCAACAAACATTAGCCAGAACACATTCCTTCATTGTGCGGGCCCTGGCATCTGTTGACGCGTACTAGTTTGCAACTTGTTTGGAGTTTTGGAGTGGACCACGCACAACCATAAGTTATAATTGGCTCGCCAATCATATCTCTTTATGTGTGCTTGTTGTTGACGAGCCAGAGTGCCTTCCAATGGATGATGGGCAAATAAATACCGCACACTTAGCATTGAAAAGGAGTCCTTGATGTCAATACTGTCGCGATGTGTGACTAATAAACAGTCGATAATTCAGACAGGATAAATGAACCCTCTTTTTCCCATAACCCTGTGCACGAGAACGTCTGGCCAGCGGCCGCCAGGAGGACAAACGCATTTTCCCGTTGTTGCACATACTCCTTGGGAATATGTCGTCGATTCCACCAGCTTTGGCAGGGCCAACCAGCCCCGAATTCACGGTGTGTTGCAATGTAGTACTGTGCTACTTACTATATGCCACAATTCCCCTTCGCCCCCATATGGAAATGAATACCAAGTCCCTACATGCACGTATTGTACACACGGGTTTGGTAACAGACCGCCAGTTGTCTGCGAGAAGTGATGGATTCCCGCCATTGATCATGTCTGTTTCGACGATACGGACTCGTAAGGAAATATTGTCAACCCTATCAACTAGAACTCCCGAATAAACTGACAGCGTAGGATGACTTATCTAAAGCTGGAAAAGACGATTTCACGAACAAATCCAAAGGGGATATATTCATGACTTGAATCTTTCCTCATTGTGATTCACAAGTTTCGTGGAGGGTGACCAAGTTGTCACTCTTAAAAATTTGCCTCCAAAACAATAGGGGAAGTTTTTGGCCATCAATCTTACGTATTTGCAGCCGGAAACAACCCTTTCCTAGAAATTTGAGCAAGGATTTAGTGGGGAAAAGAGGGATTATTGGCGGGTATTTGCTGTATTTCGAGACGAAGTGAAAAAAGATTTAGAGCGCTTGCAAAAGATCATCAGGAAATATTAGCCGTCAAGCTAGGAGCACTTTAGACTGGAATGAAGCCACAAGACGTGGCAGAGAATCTCCAGGATTTCATCATTTCGAACGAAGCAAACGCCAACTGACCTCGCCAGCGATTTGGGAAGGGATCTGGTAAAAATAGATTCATCACATTTTCTTCTTTCAATCCATGACTGATTAACTGTTCGATTACTCGAACGTGTTTCATTATGATACGGTGTTTCCGTATGTCCTTCTCATCTCGTCCTTGATGGATGAATCTGTCAATGAACTGTATACACTAATATCGAGTTCGACTCATAGGCACATAAACACAATGAGAGCCAAAGTCCTTGATATATCGGCCACACCGTTCCCAAAAAGTCCACTATAAAAAAGTCTCTAAGCGTAGTGCGATCTAAAGCCTGGTTTACAAGTACTAATCCAACCGTTCAAGTGCCATTCCCTGTTTGGGGAATACCTCATAAAACTATGAGAACTATCAAGGTTGTCCTTCCAAATGTTGTTGAACATTACAATTTCCCCATAGTGTTGTACTCTACCATGAACCAGGTGATAATGCATAAATTCCGAATACAAAGCAGGAACTAGGAAGTCCATCATGCCCAGAGTGTGTTTTATGTATCCAAGGTACTCGAGTATCATCAGGACTCATCATTGGTTACAGATGTACTCACTTCGGAGGAAAACTTTGGCAAAGAATCCGGAAAGCATGTGTTGTCCACAATCACACATTAAGCAGGAAATCTAGCCAAAAAAGTGATGATTTAGACTTGATTGTCAGACAGACGAAATCGCATCTCGAAACTTTGAACAGATGACTGGAAGCTCTAACAGATGACATAGCGCCTCTTCGCATTGCTGATGATGATCAACAAAAGCTTGAACCACCATGAAAAAATCGATACGTGTCCATAATCACAATGGGTTCGGTGAGCGCGGTAACATCCGGATGAATGACGGGTATGTACCTGTACTTTCAGGTAGAAAAAATAAACCCAATTTTGGTTTTGATTGTGACCCAGTATTTCCGACATCCTTTCATTGGACCGTCAACTCGACTGCCATAAAGTTAGGGAAATGGGGGAAATAGTTGTAGACTTTGGACCTTTTTTCAGCTCGGAGACAGCCAATTAAAGACATCTGACCGAGCTTCGACAGCTGAACAGTGGAATGATGTTTCCAGGACTGGAAGGATGGATCCCTCCACAACTGATTAGATCACAAACAAGCAGAGTTCCAGCTGGGAAGCCGTCGGTTATCCCGCAGAAATCTTGAACACGGCGGTGCTTGACTGGGATCGATGATTGTGCGTTGTCGGTCTGTCCAGAAACATCAATGTTGGCTTTTGTTTCCCGAGCCATATAATTATGAGCAAACCTGTCGCATTCTTCAGGGGCAATCCCGGACAGATGTTGGAGATCCCCTCTTGATAAGCCACAGCAGGGCCTTCTCCTCTCCGTAAGCTCGATAATGTACTATCATATGATATGCATGTGCGGGATATGCTGTAAGAATAGGAGGCCAAGGCACCCGGTTTGGTTGTATTGGGTCGAATGCACGTCGTTTCACGTCCAGCTTCCGACGATTTGCACTCAATTGACTTCCGTTCCCGATGGGTAGGTTGGTAGACCGACAATCCGTATTTGGTGGTTTGGATGTCCTGCCTGACCGAAAAAAAACCTGATTCAGTCTCAAGCTGAGGACTAATTTCTGCAGTCCGTTCAGGGTCAGCCATGGACACCCTGTATAGAGCAGTATCATGAATGCGGCCTGGTTAATACTGTATGATATACATATTCTCGTTTGGGTGGAGTCGAGTGAAATATGGCAGAATTGGCCGTACAAAAAGTCAAACGGAGGACGGCAAGTCCGAAATCTGTCCGGGGGGGGAGGGGGGGGGGATAATGATTGGAATTGATTGCCGCTTATTGTGAGGCCAATGTTTATTTGCATTTTGCCCTCCCTCTTTGCCATTAGCTTCTCATCGCCATTCTCCATCCACCTTCCCCCGGATACCCTTGTGCAAAAGCTTAGAGCGGAAAATAGCGAGAGTACGTACGTACGTACGTACGTCGAGGAAAGGGACCTTGATGCATTGGCGTGTTGACAAGCAAGAAAGCTCTACTCACCCCTGGTTGGTTGGTTGTTGGTTGATTATATACCTTGGTTATGCCGGGGTACTAAATGGGGAGAGAGGGAGAAACCATCAAGCTTCTCATTTCCCCCCCTCTCTCTTTCTGAAATTGTGTTCTTCCGCTTTTCTTTCTATGTTCTCTGGTAGCTCTTGCACAAACACAACAAGTTCCTGCTGGAATTACAACTTATGGAGGGTGGAAAATCACAAACTCGGGACGAAAACATTGTCTTGAACCCCAAATGATACTTCATGGAAGACTTCGGGTTTGACAATGGAGGGAGTTTTTTGAAAACAAATATTATCCCACCCAATGAGGAAGTCTCCATGATGATACATTTGTCTCGTAAAGCATCCCTACGAAAGTATGTAGTAGGGTTATATCGCCAACGTGGACTCCAAAGTTTCAGGGACATCTGCATTGGCCGACCATTAAGTCTCAACTTTCGGCCTTGTCAACCCTCCCCCCCCCTCCCAAGTAGTGAACCATTCGCATGCTTTGATTTAGTATTGAATTGTTTCATGGCACGTTCCGACTTTCATTTTCCATTCCCCCTCAAATGGTTATGACTCCCGACTCCCCATTCAAGATCAAAAAAAAGACCAAGTGAGTTAGGAGAGCCCGTGTGAAAGTCGCCCAATCTATTGGCAATCGCATGTCCCACCACCATCTTCAACCACCAAGCCAGAGCTCCTTTTGTCCTCTACGCTCAATGAAAATGTGGACAATCCACGTTTTTCTTGATATTGAAGCTACCAAATCGAGAGCTCATTCAACAGGTACGAGATTAGTGTCTGAGTAGTTATTTGGAAGCAGTTTGTGGGAGTGCATTCGTGGCTTTGATGGTTATGGTTGGTTTGTCATTTGAGTGGACACAAAGATCGAGCAGCACATTAACAACAATAACAACCATAGCGTTAGTGGCTGAACTAATGTCGAAATGTCGTCAAAACTAACGAGGAGTCGTGGCGACTATCTGTCTTCTCTGAGCAAGAAAGATGCTCCATTGGCCAATTTGCTTCGCACCAAAGGCAAATCGTTACACAACACGATGATTGACAAGTACCCGTAAACACGATCCACTCTCGAGCACCATATTCTCATTTACGGTTATTGGTCGTCTAAATGGAACGGCATTGGTACATGCATTGGTATACTGTACTCAGATGCCATGTACACACTTTTCTCGCCTCGTTTCAAAACGTGGTGTGTGGAAATATTGCTCCCGAAATGGGGGCTCGCCATCCTGATAATTCTGTTTCGAAACCATCTTTTTCGTCTCATGAATTTTGAACGTGATTGGTTCCGAGAGAGATATGAAGCCTTTCAAAATGGAGTTTGAATTTGAGAGTGCCAAGAAAACGGTATGAATGAATGGCGATGGTCATCAATGGATGATGCCAGGATTTCTTTCCTTTGTCTTGTGAGATCCCATGAATGGATTTGATGTCCATATGAAAGGCAATTTGACAGCCTACAAATTGGCGGGATATTAAGAAGTCCGTAATGGGATTCGATTCAAACGATCGACAATTGCGGAGTCACGCTCCCCCTTGAAAAACGAATGGCGGACCCATCAGTCCGCACTCAAAACGACCCAATCGACCCAAAATCCTCACCTCTGGCACAAAGTCACAATTGCCACTAAACCACCGCTCCATTGTATTGTACCCCTCTAAACACCATCACAATAATTCCCTTATGAACGAGCACGACCAATGGTGGGCCTAACATTCCACATCCCGAGCCTTCCAAATTAGGTTCATTATCAATCCATTGAAAATACCCGTTTGGTGACTGACCCAGGCCTCGTGCCCGAATGCCTATTGCTGTTTTGGGGCGGTTCAAAGCCAATGCGGACCAAATAAATCTGTATCAGAGGTGGAGGGTATCGAATTGGCGGTCACTGTTTGGCACTTGTTAACGCCTGGCTTGAGTGTGCAAGTGTGCCTCTTGCAGGTTGGTTTCCTCAAACCTCTCTCGGCATCAAGGTGATTCGAGAAGCCCTCTTAATAATACGAATGGTTTCCTTCCACAAGATCTCGTGAGCGAAATCGAGTCTCATCGAGCATTAACACTTGCGCAATTCCTCCTCCGACGAACACGCGCTTTTTTTTTTAGCACAACCCGGTCCCGCTGAATCTCATGACCCCAGAGTCCATACAGAGTGTGTGTGTGTGTGTGTACAGTTTAGAAACAGTGTACAGAAGGCAGTTTGAATTGAAGGAAGGGA
>NC_081449.1:14925462-14925600 GCF_007210705.1 Tigriopus californicus | reverse complement strand
GACGAACACGCGCTTTTTTTTAGCACAACCCGGTCCCGCTGAATCTCATGACCCCAGAGTCCATACAGAGTGTGTGTGTGTGTGTACAGTTTAGAAACAGTGTACAGAAGGCAGTTTGAATTGAAGGAAAGGATGAGT
>NC_081449.1:14925185-14925436 GCF_007210705.1 Tigriopus californicus | reverse complement strand
AGTAGGGTTATATCGCCAACGTGGACTCCAAAGTTTCAGGGACATCTGCATTGGCCGACCATTAAGTCTCAACTTTCGGCCTTGTCAACCCTCCCCCCCCCTCCCAAGTAGTGAACCATTCGCATGCTTTGATTTAGTATTGAATTGTTTCATGGCACGTTCCGACTTTCATTTTCCATTCCCCCTCAAATGATTATGATTCCCGACTCCCCATTCAAGATCAAAAAAAAGACCAAGTGAGCTAGGAGAGC
>NC_081449.1:14912764-14925149 GCF_007210705.1 Tigriopus californicus | reverse complement strand
CCTGCCTGACCGAAAAAAAACCTGATTCAGTCTCAAGCTGAGGACTAATTTCTGCAGTCCGTTCAGGGTCAGCCATGGACACCCTGTATAGAGCAGTATCATGAATGCGGCCTGGTTAATACTGTATGATATACATATTCTCGTTTGGGTGGAGTCGAGTGAAATATGGCAGAATTGGCCGTACAAAAAGTCAAACGGAGGACGGCAAGTCCGAAATCTGTCCGGGGGGGGGGGGGGGGGGGGATAATGATTGGAATTGATTGCCGCTTATTGTGAGGCCAATGTTTATTTGCATTTTGCCCTCCCTCTTTGCCATTAGCTTCTCATCGCCATTCTCCATCCACCTTCCCCCGGATACCCTTGTGCAAAAGCTTAGAGCGGAAAATAGCGAGAGTACGTACGTACGTACGTACGTCGAGGAAAGGGACCTTGATGCATTGGCGTGTTGACAAGCAAGAAAGCTCTACTCACCCCTGGTTGGTTGGTTGTTGGTTGATTATATACCTTGGTTATGCCGGGGTACTAAATGGGGAGAGAGGGAGAAACCATCAAGCTTCTCATTTCCCCCCCTCTCTCTTTCTGAAATTGTGTTCTTCCGCTTTTCTTTCTATGTTCTCTGGTAGCTCTTGCACAAACACAACAAGTTCCTGCTGGAATTACAACTTATGGAGGGTGGAAAATCACAAACTCGGGACGAAAACATTGTCTTGAACCCCAAATGATACTTCATGGAAGACTTCGGGTTTGACAATGGAGGGAGTTTTTTGAAAACAAATATTATCCCACCCAATGAGGAAGTCTCCATGATGATACATTTGTCTCGTAAAGCATCCCTACGAAAGTATGTAGTAGGGTTATATCGCCAACGTGGACTCCAAAGTTTCAGGGACATCTGCATTGGCCGACCATTAAGTCTCAACTTTCGGCCTTGTCAACCCTCCCCCCCCCTCCCAAGTAGTGAACCATTCGCATGCTTTGATTTAGTATTGAATTGTTTCATGGCACGTTCCGACTTTCATTTTCCATTCCCCCTCAAATGGTTATGACTCCCGACTCCCCATTCAAGATCAAAAAAAAGACCAAGTGAGCTAGGAGAGCCCGTGTGAAAGTCGCCCAATCTATTGGCAATCGCATGTCCCACCACCATCTTCAACCACCAAGCCAGAGCTCCTTTTGTCCTCTACGCTCAATGAAAATGTGGACAATCCACGTTTTTCTTGATATTGAAGCTACCAAATCGAGAGCTCATTCAACAGGTACGAGATTAGTGTCTGAGTAGTTATTTGGAAGCAGTTTGTGGGAGTGCATTCGTGGCTTTGATGGTTATGGTTGGTTTGTCATTTGAGTGGACACAAAGATCGAGCAGCACATTAACAACAATAACAACCATAGCGTTAGTGGCTGAACTAATGTCGAAATGTCGTCAAAACTAACGAGGAGTCGTGGCGACTATCTGTCTTCTCTGAGCAAGAAAGATGCTCCATTGGCCAATTTGCTTCGCACCAAAGGCAAATCGTTACACAACACGATGATTGACAAGTACCCGTAAACACGATCCACTCTCGAGCACCATATTCTCATTTACGGTTATTGGTCGTCTAAATGGAACGGCATTGGTACATGCATTGGTATACTGTACTCAGATGCCATGTACACACTTTTCTCGCCTCGTTTCAAAACGTGGTGTGTGGAAATATTGCTCCCGAAATGGGGGCTCGCCATCCTGATAATTCTGTTTCGAAACCATCTTTTTCGTCTCATGAATTTTGAACGTGATTGGTTCCGAGAGAGATATGAAGCCTTTCAAAATGGAGTTTGAATTTGAGAGTGCCAAGAAAACGGTATGAATGAATGGCGATGGTCATCAATGGATGATGCCAGGATTTCTTTCCTTTGTCTTGTGAGATCCCATGAATGGATTTGATGTCCATATGAAAGGCAATTTGACAGCCTACAAATTGGCGGGATATTAAGAAGTCCGTAATGGGATTCGATTCAAACGATCGACAATTGCGGAGTCACGCTCCCCCTTGAAAAACGAATGGCGGACCCATCAGTCCGCACTCAAAACGACCCAATCGACCCAAAATCCTCACCTCTGGCACAAAGTCACAATTGCCACTAAACCACCGCTCCATTGTATTGTACCCCTCTAAACACCATCACAATAATTCCCTTATGAACGAGCACGACCAATGGTGGGCCTAACATTCCACATCCCGAGCCTTCCAAATTAGGTTCATTATCAATCCATTGAAAATACCCGTTTGGTGACTGACCCAGGCCTCGTGCCCGAATGCCTATTGCTGTTTTGGGGCGGTTCAAAGCCAATGCGGACCAAATAAATCTGTATCAGAGGTGGAGGGTATCGAATTGGCGGTCACTGTTTGGCACTTGTTAACGCCTGGCTTGAGTGTGCAAGTGTGCCTCTTGCAGGTTGGTTTCCTCAAACCTCTCTCGGCATCAAGGTGATTCGAGAAGCCCTCTTAATAATACGAATGGTTTCCTTCCACAAGATCTCGTGAGCGAAATCGAGTCTCATCGAGCATTAACACTTGCGCAATTCCTCCTCCGACGAACACGCGCTTTTTTTTAGCACAACCCGGTCCCGCTGAATCTCATGACCCCAGAGTCCATACAGAGTGTGTGTGTGTGTGTGTACAGTTTAGAAACAGTGTACAGAAGGCAGTTTGAATTGAAGGAAGGGATGAGTGGATATCTGGGGATCTGGTTCAGGGTAAGGGCGCGAAGAAAAGTGCCCGATTTCACACACAATAGATGGTTCTGTGGTTGTATTCAATTCGACTTCTTTAATTGTCGCTCTTTGCTCTGGAAATGCCAGGATGAGTTGGTTTTTACTTTTCTATCTCCATTGTAGCATTTCTGTGAGTGAGTGAGTGAGTGAGTGAGTGAGTGTTGGATATGAAGCTTGATGCACTTTCACAATCACGGCAAGCTGGAACCCGCTACCAATATTAATTCATAACTTCCCTCACGATCGTACTTTAACGATGAGGCAAACGATGAAGAGGATCATGATGATCATGATCATTTCAATTGGGTTCCTCGAGGAAGACCATTTTTTGGTCGGGTGGGTATGGGAAGCCAAGAACATTTCAAGAATGTGCGATCACCAACTTATCGGGGGAGAGGGGGGGGACCTCCACATTCACTACATGAAAAGATGGGTAACTGGGTGGCAATCCCTGTGAGAAGAAAGATCCGCACTGTCTTATCATTGTCAATGGTTATTTCAGCCCCGGAAGTTGGTTTTGAAGGAAAAAGGTCTATTCAAATTCCAAGATGATTGCGCACCTATTTGAGGGCGTGCAGTGATGTACGTACAGTACCATGTACTGGTGTACTTTCCAGGCTTGAAGTTTCCCCACGTTTTGTGTTTCCACGTTCGAGACAATGACTGAAACGTCCGTTTGTAATTCCACCCACACGTGCGACTCTTGGGAATGATAGAAGGATCAGCTGATGGAAAAGTGGTGTTTGAGACAAGTTATGCCGTATCGTTGAAACACGGCCTGTCAATCAGCCTTGACCTTGCTCACTTTCGAATCTTGCCCTTGAGTTCAAATACTGCACGGAGCTCCCAGGCGCCATTGCCATAATGTGTGTTTTAAAATCACCGCCAATAGAACTATGGGATTGCTAAAGACAGCCATTTGTCAATGGATAGGGTGACCATAATCTAGAATCGAAAAGATTGGTCATTTGTTGGGCCAGGTAATTTCAAATATAGCTTCGTAAATAATCGTTGGTATGAGAAGGGTTGGTTTGATAATGGGGAATAAGAACTCAATAGTAAAGGGTTGATGAAAAATTACAAAAGTCAACGATATGGGCCACACAATTAAAAATATCACTTGTCTGCGAAAAAGTATCCTAAATTTAAATGATCATTGCCATCATTGCTATTAAATATATTTTTGAGCAGCTGGTGTTTTTTGAACGAAACAAAAAGAAATATAAAAAAACCCCTCAAACTAGAGACATGTCTCGGGGTTTTGAAACGAATTTTGTTCAAAAAGTCAACGGAAAGAGGTCGGAATGAATGAACATCTTTGAGCCGTGTATTTCGCATAATAAAACATACATGTCTGTTAATTGTTTGGAAGAATCTAATAAGCTAATCTTTTCTTCAAATGTTATTTTGGGTGTTTTTCATCATGCCGACTCGTCCATCTCGACGACTTATTCTATGGCTAAGACACATGTCTATTCCTCAAAATATGACTGCTTTCAGGGTGGTTGCAGCGAGAAAAGCGACCGTGGGTTTAGATGCAAGGAATTCCTGTTGTCCACCACTTTGGGTGCTAACGAGTGGCAATGTTTCATTAGACCGCTCGGGTTGATTTACGACTCGTCCAAAGGCTAAGTGACCATTATTTTAACCATTCCCTTTTCCTCTCTTCTTTTCCTGAGCACGAAAAGAGGCGATGAAGTTCATTCTTCCTATTCACTATTTTTTTTGATTGACGGACGGGCGGTGGACCAAATCGTTTCACTCCTTGGAGGAATCAGTTTTTGATATGGGATGGCGTGTCAACGGACAAGATTGAAATCTACGTGCTCTTTTTCATCACTCGACCCGCGATGACGTTTTTGAGCCGTGTCAAGTTTTGAATCTGTTGCGATATCTTAAAAGGGGGATTTCGCTCCCAACGAGAGGCATTTCAAGAGAAGCCTCAACCAGGTTCTGTAACGAGCAGAAACGATTTAGAACATATTAAGCATATGCTCAGATGAATTTTGAGCGTTTCATTGATAATTCGAAGTACATTTTTGGACCATTTACCTATTCAATTAGTTCATGAGACGCGGCACTGTTAGCGTTTAAATGCGTATTTATTAAACTTAAAAATGTCATGGCTTGTCGGAGGGATCTGAGTCAATGTAATATACACCATTACACGGTAGATTTTGAACCGAAGTAAAACGATTTGGATATGAACCGATCAATGCTGATGCATCTCTCGTGCTTCTTCTTTGGAGGCAAAGTCAACAAGCTCGAAATGTGTTTTGTAACTTTGGTTAAGGGAGAACGAGAGAGCGAAAGGAAGGGAAAGAGAGCCAAGACTCGAGGGGAAATGGGAAGCCAAAAAGAACGCAGAGTTCAGGGGGAACCCAATGAATTGAATTAAGAGACTCGACATACTCCGTGTAGTACGTACGTATGTCCTATGAGACTTCATGAAAGTTTGATACAAGTTCGCTCCCGCTATCGATGATGACGATCATCAGTCAAGGAGGGGGAAGAAGGACCCGCCAGTCAGTGGCTCTGGTTATTTTGGGTTGGTTGTCGAGACCACCGACCCGACGTCATTAAAATAGAAGGACTATGTAGTAGTAGTAGTAGTAGAAGTATGTACTCGGTTTCATTTTCGGGTCATCAGAGGGAAATCTGAGTCGAATTGACAAATGGACCGAGTTGTTCTGAAAGGCTCCATAAATACCACTCTGAAAGGCTAATCTTATACTAGCTGAAGTCATATGCCTTAAGACCCCGAGCCAAGAAAATTCCCCCATCTACAGTATGCAAGATTCATTTTTGGCAAGCCCATTATTAGACGGCGAGGATTTTTTTTTATGAACTCGTGACCTTGGAACCAACGAGTGGCTGGCTGATTGAGCTCTATTCAGGCTGGAAGTCGCTTCAGCGCTTTAGGTACGACGAAACTAATAACAAAAATGCCTTGGCCACCTCCACCACCAAGTGGTGTACTCTGCCCAAGAAGTAGTTGTAGTACGACAGGGATATATGTATCTCTCTCACTCGCTGTGGATGCTTTGATGCGCTAATCTTGGTATTATCATCAAGAATAGCAACAACATGGCCCAGTGTCCCGTTTCAGGTATGAATGTGACCCTCTGAGGCCAGAAGGCTTTTGATCTTTCATAGGAACTCTCAGACAGACTTTGATCTGAATATGAGCCAACCACCAGCTCTTCAAGATGGTTTGTCGCCATGATGCGGTTGACCCTCTGGGCCCCACAGTCCAGGTCTACATACCCTCAGATCTGTGCCTCTTTTGATTTTCTTTATTTCTCGCGTGCCAATTCGAGATGGATGGATATTCATTAGGCCAACCCAATGGAGCAATTCCTAAAATGGCTGATTCGCTGACTGGGCATCTTCTGACAATCTCCAGCAAATGTCCTCGATTCATCAGAGGATGCGAAACAGTTCTCTGAGTTCTCTTGGTTCTATCCTTTGAATGGGAGACCCTTGATTCATGTAGGGAAGATACAATACGACATAGCTATAGAGCACGGGGTATATTTGGAATCAAATCTGAGTAGACTCTGTGTGAGCTTAACTAACCCGTCTTGTCAAACGGTGACTCGAATTGCTCGTCTCATCCCTTTTTTGGGACAGATTTCCTCCATGTCTTTGGATCACGTGCTCATATTCAAATGGCTCGTTAGTATTGACCCACTTTTTGAACTCATCAAGATGGGAAATGAGAGTTAGAGTGCTTTGAAAATAGCCTCATCGTCTACACATGACCCTATGCCCGACTGCCTGCCTATCTCAAGATCGGATGTTATGTTTCAGGACATTGGGGTACGGGAAGATGAACTAGATTGGATTCCTTTGGCAACTATTTCCATTTTAGATCGGTTTTCTTTGTTCAGCATTGGCTTCTTCTTAGTTCTCATAGCGGCTCGAGGAAGTTCACGACGTTGTTTGCTTGCCGGTCCACAAAAACCAATGGCATTCAAGGCCTTTGATCAGTTTGTCATTTTTATGGTTAATAGTTCATCCAAGGTGCACCGCAGTTATTTGAATTTTGTCCCTGTTTATGTGCGTGAATGCCTTTGTAATCTGAATAGAACGATGGCCACTAAGACATCTAAGACGGCATTGGTAGCAAACAATAATGCCATCCATCGGCACAGTCCTTGTCATGGATGGTCTTGAATTGGTGGACAAGAATTCGCCACATAACTGGGAAAATTCGCAGTACAGTTCGTAAGTACCTCTGGGTGATTCTCAGCCAGGAGGCATAACGTACAAGAATGAAACCATTTGAACCAACATGATATCTACTAGGGCCGTCGTGGTGGCAAGGTAATTGGCCACGAGATTCAGTTGAATAAAAAGACGAAGGACTTCTTTAGGGGTGGACAGAATTGAATGCAGAGAAAAACGGTTGTTTAGCATTCTGACTTTGAGCAATCAAATGTAAGAGCTTGAGCTTTTTTTGATGGGGACAATTGTAAGAAAAGTGTATTGAAATGCCCGATAGTCAATAAGTAGTCCTCGGGTAACGACCCATTTGTCCTTGCTGAGAATAGCAGATATGGAAAATGGCGAAGCGGATTGCAATCCACCAGGATTATTATTTCCTCTCGTCCTAGTTATTATGATTCTTTTATGTGCGTACTCTACCATTTAGATTTTGACAGTCGTGACAGCGTCCTTGATCCTCCAAAGGAGGATTTAATTTTCCACGATTTCTTACATTGGCTCAACTCTGATGATTCCGTGGCAAACCTTGCCTTCCTCGCCATCTTCGTTGTCGACCCTGGAAAGCGTGGATTCGTTGATTGGGAATGGACAAGTTTATCTACCTGGACCCCCAACCAACTTCCACTGGATCGTCTCGCTTCCTCAGTCTGATTTGGTACCATGATATCGTGGTCAAGCGGGAGGTCGGTTTACAACGAGAAATTGGTCCAGTTTTCCAAAAGGTCAACTGACACTGAACCCCCGTCATAGGTCAATAGTCAGAGTGATTAGCACTTCCTTGAAGCATATCTCGACACTCATTATTGAAACGGGACGTTCGACAACTCACAAGATCTGGCCGTGGATGTTTTAATTATCTGATGCTTGTACGAAGTCTGGTCGAATCAGCGGGGGATTTCTCGCTCCGCTCATTCTCCAATGGAATTGGTTCTTTGAACAATGATCAAGAGATGCAACATTATCAAGCCCGGCCCGGGTTGAGTTCTCAACAACTGAGAGGCGTGAATATCCTTGGATTGGTTTCTGTCTCACAGTGGGTGTGTCGAATATTTGGGTGAGCCGATCAACAAGTTTGTATAATCTTGTGGCGATTCGAAAACCAATCTCGTCTCGGTTAAGAACGTTTGAAATTTGCCTTCATGACCTTGCGTTAATGGATCTTCTTTGGATTGAATTCGGAGTCGACGGCAAAAAAAGGAACGCACGGAACCTTCTCCCTCAATGACCGAGCAAGCTTGAATCCATTCATATTCCATTGGCAAACAGAATTCAATGACCACTGGCTTGATCATACACAGGAGCCAAATGGTACACATGGCGTACAATTAGGTAAATTATTTTCATAATGATCACAATTTGAATTTGAGTTCGAATTCGAACCAATTAGATATCCGGCTTCAGTGAAGTGCACACACCATAGCGACCCCCTGGGCAGCTTTTTGAATTCGGACACTCCGAATAGAGATTGGCAATCTCTTAAGTGAGGAAGGAGAAGCTTGTCGTGTGGACCTTTATTAAGCTGGGCTTCTTGGTCAATTATCGCATAATCACGCCTTTACTCTCCCATCTCTGAATCTGACCATGAGAAAAGATTGAGAGAGCGAATGTGGAGAATAAGAAAAATCTCCGAGTCTCGACTCGTCAAGGATGAAGACAAAGCGCAATTGAAGAGGCTCTGGAATAGAGCGATTATCTTAAGAAGCGAGGGGCTCACTTGATAATTTCCTATAAATTGAACATTGAGGACGTTTTTAGAGTGTGAGGAAGAGGAATCACAATCGAGTCTTTTTTTTAAGAGGCGAGGAAGATGGCGTCTCGGAAATGCCAAGGCGAATTTAACCATCAGGCGATTGCCAACCAACGGCGTGTCTAGTACACGGTTAATTTCCTCAAATTCATTACTGTTCACGCGTATTTGAACTTGCCATTTGTACAACTAGGAATAGGTTTCAAACTTGCCTTCATCGATCATTTTGCCTTGAGGACTAGCAGAATGGAGATCATTCACTTTTGCGTTCAAGTAATCATCCGCCCTCTCACACACAAAAATGTCCCCCCAAAAAAGTGTTTTAAACCAGCGGCCGGTCGAGAAAGTTCACCCCGGGAAGTGTGTGCCGAAGGTCGCGAATTTTCGAGACACACTGAAAAGGAGGGAGAATCATGTATGATTGATTGCCTTGAAAGGACAATTGAATATAATTTGGGTTGAAAAGCTAGCTGAGAGAGAAAGAGAGCGAGAGAAAGAGAACGTGAGGGGTGAAGGGAGACAAATGATCTTTCGTGAGGAACTCAACTTTTGAGGAGCAATTTAGTATTGATTTTTGCCAAAGCTCTTGAACGTACCTCTTTGTTTCGACGAGTGTGGACAAGTATTCTATGGACAACTTACTTGTTTTTGTTGGGCGCCTATTTTTGGAGTGTTTCCAGATCCACATGTGGAAATGACATTCTTCAGATTGTCGAGGTGCAAATCTAATTTCCTGGACATCCATCACCTCCGCCACAAAACCAACCAATTCATTCCGCCATCCTGATTGTTGGTAGGATACCTCAACGACTGCACACATGCCACGTTACTGAAGATCCGGCGAGGAAATGACTCCTGGCATCCCACGAAAATTGACCCGATCGACCAACTCGATTCCGCAACCCTCAGATATCTCAGAGCTCAGATATCAAATCAACTGTTTTTTTGGCTGTCATTACAATTCTATAAATGTGCCGTGCACTTTTTACCTCCATCACCTCCGCCACAAAACCAACCAATTCATTCCGCCATCCTGATTGTTGGTAGGATACCTCAACGACTGCACACATGCCACGTTACTGAAGATCCGGCGAGGAAATGACTCCTGGCATCCCACGAAAATTGACCCGATCGACCAACTCGATTCCGCAACCCTCAGATATCTCAGAGCTCAGATATCAAATCAACTGTTTTTTTGGCTGTCATTACAATTCTATAAATGTGCCGTGCACTTTTTACCTCCATCATCTGGGCGGAATAGCGACCCAGTCATGTCAAATTTTTAGAATCTCCAATGATGTATAAAGTGAGGTGTTGAGGCTGGGTTAGTTGATCATATCTTAAAAAAACATCCCATCCAAAGTGCATGAATGAAAATGAATGGATATGAGTTTAGTGGGCAATGTCTGGGTTGAATTTCCGGGTTCACGACCAAGATGGATGAGCTTCTTCACAGTCGCTCAATTGGAATTGGAAACAAGAGTGAAGTTAGAAGTGGCCGGGCGATATCAATCCCGCGACTCGGGTCATCTGCAGAGAGCAAGAAAAAGAGCCAGCCGCCGAGCTGAATAAAGTAATTTTGCCAGCTTTACGCTAAGGACCTGATCTCAATCATCTCAGTGACTTTGTCGAAATGCGTAGTGATCACTCAACCGAGGGTAATGGGGCTTGGAGTGATGGTCCTACGGAGTGTGCGAAAGTCGAATTGCAGCCAAAATATGAGCCCGTTCGGCAGACAGATTCAACTTCAACTATTACTATACGATATGGTACGTGCGGGCACATATCAGACGCGCATTGCAATTGGTATCATGAGCTCAGACATAAAAAGAATCAGGGCCTGGATGGAGGACATAATTCAGAGATTCGTTCAGGCCTCGGCAAACACGATTTCCTTCTCTTTCCGCGACTCTCGAGGCCTCAAAGACATACCTCGCTCCGACGGACAGTGGCTCGTATATGGATGTATGGTAGAGATCCATTGACCCCGCTGACCCGGTAGAAATTGAATTTGATTTTGTTTTCGCAATATGAACATTCAATTTGTGCCAACGCATCCACTTGTGTAACGATGCGGAATCCAAAACTGAAATGCTTAGGCCCGTAACTTATGAATTCCTTCAGTTTAGCAAACTAAACAAAGATCGTGACAACTGCGACGTTTGAAACCGAGTTGAACGGTTTTTTTTAGGGCAGAGCAAACTTTTCTTGCCTCGGGCAGTGTGAAGGATTACCACTACAAATGGTACAAATATTGCATTGAGATGTGAAAAAGGGGGACTTGGGAATATCAGGAAGCCATTGTAGGGGAAAGACCTCTTTGGCTTGGCGAAGATAACTGTTATTTATGGTGTCGGCTTCAGGGAAAAGGGGGGTGGGGTGGACAACGAGGTTGTGCTCGGTTGAATTTGGCCCGGGGGTCCCCTTTACTTCTGGCCTAAAGGCGGCTTTGAAGAGGGGGTGAGTTGTTCAAACTCGGAACCATTTGTTGGCAAGACTCCAATCCAATGGGGTGGTTTAGCAAGCCATCGATGGTGACTCCTGACTACCTTTCCGCGTCTGGATCCGAGAATGCTAAATTAAGGGCGGGATATGCACAGCTTCGTCAACAGGATTGGCCCAATGAGCTTTGAAACTGAGACTTTCCGGGGGAGAATTATTGACTTCTATGCAACGGCCTCAAGAACAAGAGCATTAACAGCAAAGGGGCTTTCTTATTGCGTTGAGAGGGTCGAAAGTTTGGGATCAAATTTGGGAAAGGACCCTTCCAACTTTAATTGGCATGGGGACGATTCTGGACCCTTACAACCACCAAACAACCCTGTTGTGGAATGATATTGGAGCACGTCATACTCAGCATCATTATGAGAAGTAAAGTTTGGTCCATCTCTCCTGACGTTCATTGGATGCGGGTGCTTAAAAAGTGGAGTTTCACGATTTCGGAACATGGAACCACCCTCAAATTCCAGCTGTGACAAGCCATTTATTTTTGGATCCTTGTTTCTGCTCTTGTGGCGGTACATCCTCCGTCCTCAGTTCAAGCCAGTCTTTCACAGACTCCTCACTTTTCGTTCGACAAAGCAGCTCTGCTGCTCGTCTTCTCGTCTTCACCGGTTGAGCTCCAAATCTGTGAATGGTGAACTTTTGCTCTTTTCTCCCCTCAACATTGAACTTGCTTGTCCAAAATTCCACCCCCTTTATGCTCAGGAGAAAGGCTCAAAACGTGGCAACCAAGAAAGGAAAGAGAAGAGGCAAACCAGAAAAACAGGGGGAGACAGGAGAGACGAAGACTCCATCATAAATTTAATGTCAGCAACAAGGCTCCTCCAACATAGGGATGTGAACCCCATGTCAACGCTTGCCTGGGAAACATTGCTCTTCTTGTTACTTTTTGTCGGGGTTGGGACGCCCCCAAAACGGCTTCACATTTGACACCAAGAATGTTTGAGTCTATTTGGCGAGTAAAGTGGAACTTGGAAAGAGAGAAGATTTGCCCGATAATTTCACCAGATTCACTAGATTCACGGAAACGCACTTGTCCGCACCCCACCTTGAATACATTTTTATTGAGCCATAAGAGCGTGCTGTCCACGAATTTGAACCCCAGACACATTGCTCGAAACAATTTCATATTTTTATTAGGTTTTGACTTC
>NC_081449.1:14910233-14912728 GCF_007210705.1 Tigriopus californicus | reverse complement strand
GTAGCCCTTTCCCTTACCAAGGGAAAATAGAGTGCAAGAGTTACGTACAGGAAACTTTCCCATTGAACATTTCCATATCGAGGTTTGTTTGAGTACATTTGCCAGACCACCCTTGTCTTCCCATTATTTGTCTTCTTTCGCTTTCCCTGACCTGAAGCTACTGTGCGTAGTAGATATCGTCGGGTGCGTGCGGCTGGTAGGAGGTTATTGTTCATGGAAAGTGGCATGAAATCTGCACCAAAGATTTGTTCCTCGCCATAAAGCAATCTCTTTCCAGAAAATGCAGGAACCCACGCAGCCCATGTGTTTAGCACTGTCAGTTTGCTCAGGGAGGCCAGAAGCTCCAAAGCGTCGGAAGAGGAGGTTCTCCTTCTGTATTCAAATGGAAAGAGGCCGGTAGTGAAGAGGGAAAGTGCGGCATTTCCCTTTGGTTTTGGTATGGGTGCCCCCCCTGCTAATCCCTGGTTTTCAAAACAAGTCCCATTTTGCCAAACCAAAGGGAGCTGATTTCGGCCCAGCCTTACCCCTCTTGGTCGGTTTCCCTCCATTCTTTGGTTCGAGTTCCACTTGGACTCGGGTCTGGTGGTTGAATGCATTCGGACAGTCCGAGACAAATGTGTAATATTTCTAGGATGCTTACTTGCATATGACCAGAGGACGAGGCCTGAAAATTTTGTATCTCGTTGGTTGGGGGGTTTGGAATAATCCAGGCTGTCGAGGAGAGGTTTCGTAATGGCCAAGCCCCCATGGTTTGGCATGGGTGGGTCTTGGATTTGGCTCTCATAAATATGCGACCCAAACTAAACAAAGGCTCATGTGAGCGAAACTTTCTAGCTTCTTCTGGATACAAGAGCAATCTTGAGTAATATTTCAATTAGAAGACTTTTCTCTGGAGCTTGAGGCGCGTCAAACCGTGCGGAAAAGTTACCTGGTTTCCCCCCTCCCTTCAGGGGGAATTCGCTTGTGCTTTCAAAAACAGATGGACGGACTTCCACTATTTAATCACTTCTTCTTCCCTCCAGTTCCTTTGGGCCAGCCTTTGGCGTGGCCTTTTCGCCCTCGTTTTCTTGGAAACTATTCCAAATTTGAAGAAGGAGTCCACTAAAATTTGGAAGATGAACTTCGAGCTCCCGACCTCGACCTCTTCACTAAGTTTGCCTTGTATCGTCATTAGCTCGGATGCAATCCTGGCCAAAACTGGCGGCATATAATAAGGCCAGACCACGCCTGCCTGATAAGTACCGAACGTCGAAGACGCTTGGGAAAGGTTGACAGAACGCTCCAACTCACTTCTGTCTGTCAAGGACAAGGGTGTTACTCTCATCCTTCTTTTTTTCTTCAATTTGTCTCCTAATATTGGTACCTTAGACCCAGGTCCCTTCCAAATGACTCAAAAACACGAGGAAATGATCTCTTCAAGGTTCATTTCAGTTCAATTTAGGTTTCTTGGATAATCACCTAATGCCAGGGTTTCTTCATCTTTGCCTGCCAAATAAAAACAGTTGACTGTCGTCTAATGTAAGAAATCCAAACATTCATCACACAAAATATGTCCAGTCTGTCCTCAATTTCCGTTTCCCGATAGCGAGATCAAGAGTCAAGCCTCGAAAGTCAAGGAGTTCAACTTTGAAGGGGGAGGGAACACAATCCGGCAGAGCCCAACGCGTTGGTTGTATGCTTTGTTTCCAAAACTACCGACTTAATAGTGGAAAGCCTACAAACTTTTTCTGATATCACTCCGATGCATGTGAATTATTCAAAACATTACGGAAAATTTGAAAGGAACCAGGGACGGGGAGGGAGAGAAACTTTCCCGGTCCCTCCTTGACACTGGGCGAAAAGAGTTGTCGAAAACGATTCCCAGAACCGGATCACGGAAATGGATCGTTTGGCCAATTTTTTCGGACAGTGCTGGGTGATATATTGCAATCAAATTGGGTTTAGATGCATGGGATGCATTTGGAAAATTACCCTTTGTTTGCTTCAACACACTGAAAACTTGACGTCGGATGAGAACCGAAAAAAAAGAAATAAGGTTTGTTTATAAATTAGCGCACATGTTGTCCAAGATGCAAATAAAGTTGAAACGAGGAATGGCATTGGTTATACTAAAATTGCCTTGAAAGGGCGTCAAGTGAAATTGGATAAGGATCATAATGCATAAATTTCGTTGGAGGTCCCTCCAGTTCTCGGCGATCTTATCGCGTTCAAACATTCAATTTCAAAGCATTGAAAAAAACCCTGGGCCCAACGAAGATCTTGCTTGCTTGACATACCTCGTGTTTTGCCTAAGCATCTGTTGTGCAAAAGTAATCCTCTTCATGGTCATCGGAAGGGTCGGAGCCAAGAGATATTACCTAAGTAATATCTCTACCTTTTTGGCAATTGTCTGTGAAAGGGAAGGACGCGTCGAAAAAAGTATATCATATTGAAAGAGGAAATAATGATGGGTACGATAATAATCATCCCCGCACGATTAGCTCCTTCCACAACTC
>NC_081449.1:14908731-14910199 GCF_007210705.1 Tigriopus californicus | reverse complement strand
GATGGGTACGATAATAATCATCCCCGCACGATTAGCTCCTTCCACAACTCCAAGTTTTTCTCATATCAAGTTAGCTATTTCTGATCCATCTTTCTGGTCACTTTTTCATACATATTTGTAGCGCAATGTCATGCATGGAAACTAAAGAGTCCTTCTGCTTGACGGCCAAGGCGGATGTACCATATTTGTAGCGCAATGTCATGCATGGAAACTAAAGAGTCCTTTTCATTGAGCTAGGCGCGGACAAACAAACGTAGAAACGAGAGAATACGCTCTAAGATGCCAGACTTTACCAAGAGATTATATAATGAGCAATGTATTGCCCAAGTATTATGACACAAAGAATATGCCGTCAACGCTTCTGGGAAACGTTTTAAATTCTCTGTAGGTAAAATTCCGAACAATTATGATATGTAAATCGTCATCTTATAGAAGGTTGTGTACTGCATGATTGACAAAGCTTCAAAGCTTTAGCAATCATCGTTTCCTACAAAATAGTATTGGGAAAAGAAAGTACAGTTTCACAAATGACAAGCCTTAAAAAACATTATTTTTTAAAAACTTACCATTGGCTTTTAGTTTCCTGCATGTATACCATGTATGGCTTTCTGTTTATCACTATTTGCATGCACAAATTGTTAGTAATCTTAACCTTATAGGATTTGAAAGGGCTTTCAGAAGGGTTGGTGGTTTATTCATGGTGTTAAAATAGATTTGGAATAAGTTGGTCAACGAAAAATTCCTTGTTAAAGTCAGACATCTTCGAGCGTATTTTTGTATTTCTCCGTGTGTTTGTCAACAACGAGAGAAGGGAGAGGAGAATGAAAAGGACTGTTTGGCTTGGCAACGATATGACTTAGGACAAAGCCAGAAAAAAATGCGTGTTGCATTTAAAGCCACAATAAGTCTATACTAGACCGTAACTCACCCCAGAGCATTTACTAATCTCAAATAACGTTCATGGGCATTCAACTGAAAGGGTGACTAAGAGCCTTGTCTTTCGTCCTTTTTTTTTTTGAGCACACTTTTCAGTTTGACACGAGCGACCTAGTTTCCAATTTTGAAATAAATGTGTCTCTTTATGGCCATGTCTCGTTCCCATCTTCAAAGCGGACAAGGGAAACGATCACATTGGTCACACATGACGGCACTTTCGCTAATTGTTTCACCGTTTTTAGAGTACATTTGAAAGAGCAAGAAAAGCCCACCAAAAACAACCAACACGTATTTATGACCACGGACAACCATAAATGGCTCCTACTCGTTTTTTGGTGATGGTGGTCAATGCTACTAATCTTTTTTGTAGAAACGGATTCCGGACAAAATTGACGGCGACTTTTTTCGTGTCTCGCGGCTAAACGGAAGCAAGCAAGTATTTGGCCACAATGTAATGGCGAATTGCTTTGATCTTGTAGGAGCAGAATTCCTGCGGTTTTATTTCGGTTCTTAGCGGAAGTGCGTTTTGTAG
>NC_081449.1:14872287-14907331 GCF_007210705.1 Tigriopus californicus | reverse complement strand
TGGGGGGGGGCAAAGTGTTCTCTATGTCCTGGTTTCCCACTCAAGGTCACCTTTGTCATTTCAAATGATGTCAGTGGACGGTGTACTTTTATTATTCCATAGTCATTGTATAGTATATGTCGCCTTGCATTTACAGAGACCCCGGAAATGTAATCCACTGTGATCCCAGTGTGTGTGTTCCATTTCCATTAAACGAGCTAGGCCCTAAAGTGGCACACACATGTATACATACGTACTCGCTGACACTCCGGGCCAAAATATTCAAGTTCGAGAAAAGGCCCCTTCCTGACATTGAATATGAAATTTGGAACGGACCCAGTCAGCTTTGGGGCAACCGATTCTATGAGCAAGGCCTGTTGATGACTTTGTGACTAATGAGGTGCTTGTCCAGATGTTGTCCCCCAAGAGTGTCTCCGATGAGTTTTCATCATTCCATCAGTATTTCGGAGGATAAAGCTACAACAGACCCACCAATACGTTTCCTTGGAGGCATTTGCCAAACCGTTCGTGCAACAAAACCCTTCGACTCGCTTGAACTTCTTGGTCGTGTCCGGTTGTGGAAGGGCAGCCTTGCGCTGGTCTTGAAACGGGGGAGAACCTTGAAATTTGAATGGGAAAGTCACAAACAGGAGGAAGGTCGAATTTGTTTTGACAGCAACTATGCACTTCCTGCCGTTCTCATCAAGAACTTCTCAGATCAACTCCTTTCGCTGAACCCAATAGAGAAAAAGAGAAAGAGGCCTATTTGAGCCTTGAGAACTGATCGCCATAGTTGGTACTTTAAGTGATTCCCCATTCGGAAAATAGGCCATGGGCCGCTTTGGAAGTCCAGTGGCATCTTTGCGTGTAATTGAATGAAAGACAACTAGTTTCGAACTAAACCCTTATCCCGTCTTGTCCTCATTTTCTTGCAGGCTCGGAGTGTGGTTTCCCCGGTGTGCCACTTAACGGGTCCATCCACGGGTCATCGCTTCTCTTTTTGGAAGGCGAAGAGGTCACGTATTACTGCGATGAGGGATTTGTCCTCTTTGGTGAGGAAAAACGCGCTTGTGGGACGAATGGATCGTGGATCGGGTCTCTTCCGGAATGCAGTGAGTCCATCCAGTGATGCTATACCGTTTTAATCTCATGACTTTTGTCCCTCCTCGCACACATGTCTCACGAGATGACACTAACCCAAAAGAGAAGAGGAGCGTTCCTTTGCCCTCTAAATTGGATTACGTCCTGGGTGGTACTTGCGTACACTCACCCACCCACCCACACGCACTCCCAACTAGCACTAGCCGTACTAACATACATTATACTGGACGGCCTTTTTTGCTCTTGTTTCAGAATTGAATTTAGCACTGGGCAAATCCTCATTGCAATCCTCCACGTTGTGGAGCTACGATCCGGGTTTGGCCGTGGATGGTGATCCAGATTCTTGCAGTTTCACCCCGAGATCCTCTGAGCAACGATGGTGGCAAGTCCATTTGGGCGATGCTGTCACCATTCAAGCAGTGGCTGTGACCATCTCCCCAGGGGCGTATCAACAATTCACCATCTTCGTCATAGGTAAGTCGAGACTCTGGTTGGTTTGGCCGATTGAGCCCCCATCCTCCCTTGTGACCTTTAAGGCTAAGCTCGAGGAGGAGAGGCCTTCTCGGGCTCAATAGAAACGCAGCAATGAAACCTCTGGGTGAATCATTTGAGGAAAGAAATTACTGGTGAGAACTTTGGTCAGGCATTTCTCAAGGTAATTTTTCACTTCTCACCCATACCTAGCCTAAGTAAAGACGTGCTCTGTATGTACTGTGTAGAGCTCATCCATCCATCACTATTGGAGAACCGACACCATTCTTGTTGGAATCTCGATTTCCATGAAGCAGCGAGCAAGCAGAAAAGTTCGCTTGGAACAACAACAAAACAAAGAGGTCGGGTGGATCCTCAAGTAGAGCTACGAGTGTGCGTAGGTTAGTGATTGGGCACAGGAGCTTGCTTCTCGTTGTGTTCGGCTTAAAAACCGACGACTTTGAGCAGCTTTCACTTCATTTTCATTAGGGAGCCATGGCAGAGACAAAACATGGCTTTGTAGTACATTAATGAGGCAATTTGTTTGAAATTTTCATCAAGCTTGAAAGGGGAAAGCCGGGGATTTAATCGTCGAAAGTCCCTGGGCAACAACGCTTGGATGAACTTTCAGTGCACCACTTTCACTCGAGCATGGTTAAGCATAATAATTATCAGGTGTGCATTACACTCAACTGCCGTTGTTGCCGTTGCTGTTGCTCTGGTTGTTCCACACGTAACGTACTTGAACTAGTTTTTGGAGGACCCCCTGAGCCACAGGGTCTCATTGTTATTCTTGTCTCAGGGTTACAAGCTTGGCAAGGGCCCCCTTTCATATCTGGGGGGAGCTTGTTCACATCGTCAATTAATGTACCCAAGGATATCCACATGCATATGTCGAACAGAACCCTCTTGTGGCTATTTTGTTTGTTCCATGGCCTTGTTTTCTCGTTCCAAGAGTACTCCCGACAGCAATTTGTCAATTCCCTCAGCTCCCACCTCTTTGGGCTGGTAATCAATCGACTCACTCACCACGATGGTTAAAGCCGCGTACCCACCGCATTGTTCTATTGTGGTTCCGGCGAACAAAAACAGGATCCAAAGGGCTAAATCCTTCCTGGGTCCCTATTTCCGCACTCTCTTCCATTGCTGTTCCTCCTTTTCCTCATGCCCCTCTTCCAACGAAGCCCACGGCTACCTACACACACACACACCTCTTCACTTTGCATGGCTCAACGGCTCCAATAAATCCTGGCTCCCTTAATACGCATTGACGTGCCAAAAAAGTGGGACAGTGAATGCCACGGAAACCAATACAGAGCGGTCCAAGCCTTACGTACTTACCTCCCTCTCCTTCTTCATCCATCCAACCATTCAATTCACCCCTCTATGCCCTGATTTCCGGGTCTTGTTTTTCACTAATCGGTCCATCATTTTGTGGCCTGTTCTATACAGTGAGCGAGCAATCAATTATACCAGCCTATCAGATTTGGATGGCATTCCAATCTGCGCCCTACAAATGCCTTCAGGACAGTGAGGGAAGGGATTTCAGGTCAGTCAACCAATCTGAACAAGCCTTTTTTCTCTACTGGTATACCCAGCCATACTTCTGATTGTGTACGTGACAGAGCCCGGAAAATAGGTCCTAATACGATTCCATTTGTTTCCATTTTCAGAGCTGTTGGAAGGCAATAAGGCCATGTACAAGCCGTGCTCAAAGTTCGAGGGCAAGTTCGAGAACAAGAAGGCCGTGTTCTTGTGCAATGATGGCGATGGTCACCCTGGTCAATTTGTCTACATCAGGGATGACAGAGAAGAACAAGAATATTTTGGCCTCTGCGAAGTCGAAGTCTTTGAATACAAAAGTAAGTACTCTGAGGGAAGTCCACTCACTCACTGATGGTGAGCTTGTGCGGGAACGAAAGTTGTTTTTCATTCATCCTGGCCATATGACCTTTATAACTCCTAAGGCCCATTTCAAGGCTTGGAACTAAATCTTATTCCCAAACCCTCCGGCGAAGGCTCTTTTTTGTCAGTCGTTCGTGCCATGACCGTTCAACTCATCGGGTTCGCCATCAAAAAAGAGAAGTCAATTTCTCAAGCCTATCTTTTGAACACAAGTTCATTGCAGAGAACGAGCACAACAAGAAGAAGAGGGAAAAAAACCGAACCCACGGTACCAACTGGTACGAACTACAAAACCACCCACCCACCCACCTGGCTCCCAGAGTGCCCATAAATTAACTGGCGTGGTCTAGCTCCCCGATGTATTGGTACGTATTAAAAAACTTCTTTTGAACTAAAGGACGGCACCCGAAAAGTTTCTAGCCTTTTAGTTCAAGGGTGACGGGAGGACTCATTTTTCAAGTCAACCTCGTCTGATATGAAAAACTAAACGTTCGTCTTGGGTGTGACAATGCTTGGAAGCTCACGGTAGATGAATCTTGATCGAGGAGTACCTCTGTGTCTTTATGGGTCTTTCTGTTCCCTCTTCTTGGTCCCGTAATGGTTCCTTGCCGTCTGTCTGCTCTTGGGAGTGGCTCATCTTGAGGGAAATCATAAAAGGGTGAGACTTACTTGGACCGGAGTGTGGAGCCATCCATGTAGTACATACTTCTTGCCAGAGAGATCGTGAGCAAGGAGGGTGGTGGGTTGGGAAATTAAATTATTGCTCCTCGCCCTCAGAGGAAAAAGTAGGGGAAGAATTAAAAGCAATGAACCTTAAGATCTTCGGGCTCGTGAAGCACTATCTCAAGTTTCTAGGCAGGGTCAGTTTGAGGCCATTATCAGGCGCTTTCGAGATCTACTTCCCTTCCATCCACTTGGATCTCTTTCCGGATTTGGAAAACAAGCAAGAGAAACTAACTCTCTTCGGTTGTAAAGTGGAGCAGAGGGTTTGTATTTACATTCGAAAAGAACTTCTTTGAAGATGGTCTGTCTCAAGAAAGGATTCGTCCCCCTCCCTCTCGTTTCCCTCCTATCTTTCTTTCTTTCTTTCTTCCATTCTCTCCCTGTCCGTCTTTGCCTTAATCAAGGTGGTGTTTTCCTATCACATATCTTGGGGAATGGACACTCATTCCCGGTGAATGGCTACCAAAACCCACGCCATCTCACTTCAATTCATGCATCCTCATGTACCAACCCACTACACACCGAATGACTACTACGGCATTTGAACGTGAGAAGAGCAGAGTCAAGGAATTGGGGGTATTTTTTTTTATATCTCTTTGGGGGTGGCTCGACTGCCTTCTTCGCTCACTCCAAGAGGGAACAGGGAACAGGGCCATGGAACGAGGGGGAAAAACAGGAACGTGTACTTCCAAGCCGTGAACTTGATCAAGTTGGACTGGAGATATACGACAGTGCATAAAATGGGGGAGTTTCAAAACCTTCGGCTCGTTCTTGGTAGACTTGCTCCGTCAAGCCAAGTCTACATACGGACATTCTGTAGACAGAGAGAGAGAGAGGGCTCGGTATTAAAGGGGGAAAATAAAAGAGTCTCGAATAAAAGCAACGAGAAGGGACGTGTTTGGTATTCATGACAAGTTGCTGAATACCTAGACGAGCGGGTGAATTTGGCCCACTCGAACGAAATAAAAGTGTTCCAAGCATTGATCCATAATAATGGCAATACCAAGTTAAAGCGTCAAGCTCCATTTCGACGTCTCGACCCTAGTCACAATCACTCAAACACGGTCAGGAACTTTGTCCTGGCCTCGAAAGTTTCATCGCTTGAGATGGCAATACAAATATCGGAACTTAATTCTCATCCGCGAGGATAGAGCTTTTCAAAAGCGACAGGCCAGAAAGGCCAGATTCGCCTTCCTCCTTAGTGGGATTTTGATCCGGAGCCATCTAGTTATTGCATGGGTGTGATTGATAATTGAACTTGGCCTTGGAGTTTCGTTTTCGTCGAGCTGACTCTGACTTTCCCGATTCCCTGGATGATTCCTTCCATACTGCTTTGGAGGTGGGTCCAATCCATGAGGGATCATATGTGGAACGAGCCAGGAGAGGGAGGGAAAAGTTCTCGTAGAGAGAGCAATTTGCCCAAGACTTTCGTTGAGAATTAATCTTGATCAGACACGAGATCGCCTCCCTTGACATTGAAAGCCACCCCTCTCTCATTTTAGTGCTATAGTCCGCAGTGGAGTGGCTTGTCGAGCTGGGAATGAATGGATGTTGCCATTTCAATCAAGACCTCTTGAGCACGGGGGCCAAACGCATTAGCTCGGTTAATACCATCACGATAATGTGTAATACATAGTACAGAAGAACCGCTCATTACATAGATGGTGGGGGAGAAACTACGTACAACTTGGTACTAGCTCAGGGATTTGGTAAGAATTGAGAGTAGGAGAACGGGGGCGATGGTTCCAGCTTACTTGGTATTTGAGGAATCTGAAAAGCCCACAAAGGCCATTGTGGGCGGGATGATTCTTAAGGGTTGTCTGTCATGAGCGGATCTAGGGATATTTGCCCAAATTTTCGATCCCCATTACATTCTTCTCACATCCGGCCAATTGATCATTTTTCGATCCTTGATGGTTGATGGGAAGCATATTTGGTCGTTGGGAGTCTTCCACTGTTTTCACCCTGCAACACCTCTGGGGGAAAACATGCTGGCTTTCGTTCCCGATACATGGTTCAAATTCACTTTGGTATCGAGTTAACCTTCTTGTTGGCGGACAAGTTGGAAAATGTGAATATTGAAAGTTCCACAAGTTTGACAAGTTTGAAACAAGTCAGGAAAGTTTGTGGCCTTTACCAACAACGACGACAACAAGGCCTCTCAAGATCAATGAGCTATGCTACAATTATTGGTAGGTTCCTTTTAGCTTTGGAAGAAACGCACCGGCTGGAACACCACGTCAGTGTGCTCAAAGTTGGACCTGCTCCAATAATGAGTATGCTCAATTTTTCATCTCTCTCTCTTTCTCTTTCCCTTTTACAGAGGTGCAATGTGATCACCCTAAATCCGTGAAAGATGGTTTCATCGAGGTGTCCAACTTTCGCGGAAAGTATGTCTTCGGCTCTCTGGCCACGTACCATTGTAATCCCGGCTACATTTTATGGGGAAATGCCTCAAGACTTTGTGGGCACGAAGGGACCTGGTCAGGTAAGATCGACTGTCTCGAAATTCGGCGATAACGAAGGATCGAGCGGAGAAACCCTTTGCCATTGAGCATCCACTCCGTGGCAAGGCTCTCCTTTTAGAACATTTTATATTATAGTGGGGCCAATTTGATAGGGTCAGAAGTTTTGATAAAAGGTAATGCGAGTTTTTAGCAATTGAAGATGCTTGGGAGAAGCTGATTAGCTTACACAATAAATACCAAAACACATTAGCAGGAAAGGTCCGGCTAACTTCTTCTATATTTGGCGAGCCGATCCCAATAACATTGATGAGCTTTAGATAGAGTAAAGGTAAAACATATCATTTTCAAATGTTACTGCGGTGACCTACACATTTCATATGATCGGACTCACCTTGGCAAATAGGTCGATTTTCAAACTAAAATGGACATAGTTTTGTCGTTTTTGAAATATTATCAACCAAAAAGAATAAAAATGAAAATAAATGTTACAAGTTATGTTTGATGTACTTATAATCGACACGGACAGGCAACAATCTGCACAAGAAGGAATGTACTGACAAACAGACAAGATGGGTGTTTAGGTTGCGAAAGGGGCAATTCTTTGTTCACTTTCTTTAACTTCAATAAAACTTTGAATCGCCAAAATGACTATAATTTTGAGTATAGAAATCTCGATAAATGTAAGTCAAATAAAAGTCATTTTCTCAATTTGAAATTTTGAGCGCCTTGGCCGTACAGCAGTTCTCAATTTGAAATTTTGAGCTGCTTTTTGACCTTGAAGTTTTCATCATTAAGATTCATTGTTACACGTTGCCGTTGCCCCTGATTTCAGTTTATTTATTCTTTTTTTTATATCTTCTCTTATTCGCTCTTATTCGCCTACGAGGTCAGCAATTGGTGTTCAAAGTGATCACATTTTGCCCGCATTCTAGTCAGGTACAAACTTTGTTTCGTTTGACTTGTGTACCCGAGGAGCCTTATTTGCTCATTCATGAACTTGGCACCACCACCACCACCACCAGCATTACCACTATCAACGACCGACCTCTTTCGTTTTGGTACCCGCTCTTTTAAGAAAGCAAACGGTTTATACGCGTTACGGAAACATAACAAGTCCATGTATATCTCATTTCTCCATTTATGAACTACATACATGTGTACCTATATATCAACCCCATGGGTTCCGCATAATTCAGGTATGACACCACAATGCAAACCAATTACTTGTGGCCAACCTCCGGAAGTGAGCAACGCGCGATCCAGCTTAATTAACGGTTCCACACTTTGGCAAAGCTTCGCTTCCTACGAATGTAAGCCCGGATTTAGGATGCAGTTCAACCACATCATCCAAGGTAAGCACTCCGACTGAATCAGTACATTTCGCCGAGTATTCAGATGAGAATGAACGACCTTCGCCTCGCTAAGTAACTTAATCAGCCCACCCACACGAGTCACAAGCCCTAATATGTACAGTACACTTAGATGTCGTTCCATGTGTCCAAATTTGCAAACAAAGTTCTAGATAAGGGTGCTCCTTATGGACGCAGATGCCGATGACGATGTGGCGAATTCCGTTTCAGGTGGTTCCATTAATCAGACGCAAGTGCATTCGATGTGCACGGAGAGTGGGATTTGGGAAACGGTGCAGTTCTCATGTATCTTCGATCCTTTGGCCATCAGTCTGGAGGAAGGCAGCCTTTTGGAAGGTGAATGGGGAGGGCCATTATTTGGCCCTTGGGAGTTCTTTTCCTTGGGTATCAATTGGATGCAATTTCCCGCAGGTTGGAAAACGTTGAACGGGGACGCCACGATGAATGCGAGTGTGATGGTGACGATTGCCGTGCTGGCCACGTTGATTATCTTATCTTTAATCATTGTGGACATCTTCTTCACTCACAAAAGGTTCGTCTCAAGGTTGAGTTCCTGTCCAAATGAGTTGGTTATTATGGTGGTGTTTTTTTGCGTGCTTTTTAGGATCGCCAAAGATGGAAGCCGCAAAACCTCCCAGTCTTCCACGGCCCAATTGATGCATGAGAATGGAAAAGGTCCCAATGGAGGTAGGTTGTCATGAAAGGTGTTCGCGAGACTTGGAACCAAATTCGTCGCTCTCGTGTTTTGAGTCTAAGTGAGATGTTTGCCGGGTAGAGAGGAGAAAAAATATTGCCCTTTCGAAAACCGATTCCACGTTCCAATTACGTACCTATTGGAAGACGAGAAGGAGAAGGAGACACACTCACACAAGTTAAAGCGGTTGCTCTCTCTCTCTCAAGGATGCTAGCTAGTCACTCTTTTCATTCCCACGAAAACGAGGCACGAGAGTTCATCCTTACGTATGACCAGAGCTGGCTGCTGGATTTCGAAGCATGGCGTTTCCTTGAATACTTTTCATCAATTGAAAATGATGGTATGGGGGCACTACGTTTACCAACTTTCTTTCTAATAGTATAAACTATATATCAATTTACTTCGTACAATGTCACATTTGAATATTTCATACCGGTAATATAATCTTTGGTCTGAAGGGGAGCTAGAGAAAGGAATTTTGAATTTCAAGACAAACATATTTCGCCCCCCCCCCTGTACTTTTGGCCTGAAAAAAGTAAAAAAAAGTTTTTCTTTTGTGCTTTATTACCCAAAAGACTTCATTTTGATACCTTTCCAGCCAAAGAAATTTCCGAATTCTTTATCAAACATTGGTTTCTTTTTTTAATTTTTTATTGCGACTCTTAGTCATGTCAGATTTTAAAATATGTGAAACTGCATGAGTAAATTTCATGTACAAAAATTGATTCAAGAATGAAAGAATGGAAGTGGTTGAGACTGATAAAATAGTTGACTAGAAATCACAGAGAATATGACTGGAATTGGTTCAGTGCACATGAAAAAAAGTGAAGAGGGGAATTGCAGATAGTACATAAACAGATGGGTAGAGGTAAATGATGAAAATCTTGGTTATTTTAAAACAGCATTTAAAAATTGAACAAGAATAAGAAGAATGAGAAAAGACTGAACTCAGCACATTAATAAAACATTGCGTTACATGGTTAAGAAAAATAAAACTACGTTTAGGGGTACTCTTCAACACAAATTTTGCACCCTTTTGTTCCAACAAGCCCCCTCCCATACACAATGAGCGACCGAAGTGAGCCCTTGATTTAAAAACCCGATACATACTGTATGGTGACATTTTCCAGTCGACGTGGAATAGAACCGAACAAACCTTCATCTGACTTTGGGTATGATCTTGTGTCCTTTTCCTTCCTTCAGCTCTTGAGGACCATCACCTTTACCGCGAGAAGGAGAGTGGGATGATGTACAATACCATTGACACCCGACCTTCGGCGGCCTCGCAACGTCGAGAGCATCAGGCACATGCCGCCAAGCTCAAGAGCCAATTCGATACGTTCCCGAGGCATCACCAGCATCATCAGCATTCAGCCCTCACCATCACCACCACTACCACCATGACCAACAACACTAACAACACGGACTTGGGAGACTCGTCCACTTTGGGCTCAAATGAGGCCGAGACCTCATTGGGGAGGAGTGTCGTGGCCTCTGTTCATCAATTGCAACAACAGTTATCTACTTTCAAGCCGCCTCAGGTAAAGGTCATCAATGGGTCCCTACTTCTCCTACTCTCTTGCCTGCCTTCAAGTTGCGAGCCATCGTTCCTCTGGGGCTCGCCACTTCCCTTGGCTCTTCATAGTTCATACGCCGTTTCCAATTGGCCAAAATAACCAATACTCTCGATCTGAAAAGAACGAAAACGGAGGAACTCTTTGACAGAGACCCACAAACACTCAACTCACTCACCACGATAAGGGAAAAGAGCGAATGAAAAGGAATCACTCACCTTGGGATCTGAATTTTGGCCTCTCTATGTACTAAAGTATAGAACGCGGCGGTTGAATCCACAGATCCTTGGGATGACAGGTGATACGGGAGAAGAGCTAGTGCTCAACCTTGAACATCGTTTTGATGGAAAGCGATCCCACCTTGGGATTTGGAGTGTATTCCGTATTCCACTTACTACTACTTCTAGTCTCTCGGCTCTGAGATGAAGTGAACCTGATCCAATGATCCCAGAACTCAGGAAATATGATCCCCATTTCGTCAGTGTGCCATAACAAAATGGAACCCCTCCATACCTGCGCGCACGACGGTCTTGGCTTTCAAAGTACTCGACAGCATCTAGATTTAAGACCAAAGTGAGCAGCACAAAAGACAAACCCAAAAGGTCACCCTGTCTTGGTTTTGGGTCCTTTGTGGCGGACGCTGCTCACCTATTTTTCTAAAAGCTTATTTCAGTGGTCCCACCATGTACAACGCATAAGTAGTAGAGTATCAGCACGCGAGAGTCGAGTGGCTGCATATATTTATCCCATCATATTGGAGGAGATCAAATCTAAGATCTGGTAAGGGAATGGAAACTCTGAGTGAGTGACTGGAAGCGCCACACAGATCACTTCCAAGGTCCAAGGTTGAACAGACGGTGTATGCGTGTGCAGCTTGAAAAGGCTTAGGAACGGACGAAAATGGCCCTGACTTGAGTTGGAGTCTTGAGTACGCTCACGTGCAAGCACAATAGATCAATAATTGGAAACTCGGAAAAGATGGTTCAGTCAGGCTGAATTTATAATAGCGCACTTTATGAGCATCTTAAATGCTGCCACTTTTTCTTGAGAAGGGCTGTCGCAGGAACAGAACGGAACGGGAGTTAAGATCTCGTTTGAAGAGGCGATGATAGGCGTTGAAAATGTTCCTTTGTGGGGCTCCTTTTTTCATGGAAATTCAATTTTCACGCTGAGAAAGTGGGATCGAAAGAGGAAGAAAGTGGAAACGTGAAACGTGATCTATATACGTATACCCACTCTATCCACTCAACACCAGATTAAGTTGAGAGTACGCTAAAAGAAAGCAATCCTCGTCTCTAATTGAGGTCCGGCTCAACTTGACACGTCCTTGTTTCATGATTTTCTAGTGCTCTCCCTTGCTCCTCCAAATACCGGCCTCGCAACCGGGACACGCTCACCACCATAGAACTTCCTCAGGGGTAGATCTGGGCAGTCATCGATCATCCGGGGACGGCGGCTCCGAAATTGACATGGAATCCGAAGCTCCCTACGCCACGCTCAAAGCCAGAAACGAGATTGAGACCGAGGAGGAAGAGGAATCGCATTACTCCCTTATTCGGCAGCCTGATGGTCGAGCTGACGACCCTGCCTACTCGCCCTTGGGGTTAGTTTTGAATTTGCTTGTATAATTACAAGCACTGATAACAATTGCCAGTGGTAAAATGTTGATTTGATGTCTTCAGGGTGGATGGCGGGTATTTAGGGTCCGCCCAGAGCAGCGATGATGCAGGCTATGAATCACTCCACCAACACCAAGAGGCCTTAAAGGCTGGCAACATCCAGCACCCACCTATGAATATTATGGGCATTGAATCAAGTAAGACGTGCACAGATTTGGTCGTATCTATCATAAATGAAATCACTCAACCTTTCCTTCACCATGAAACACCGTAGTACTCAAAGCAATATATAATGTCCTCTAAAAGAACCAAGCTCTTTAACGTTTTCTACAATATTTTCTAGCTGAAGTACGCGAAAAGGTGTATGAAACGTTGAGACGACATGAAGACATCATGACGCAATCGGTATTGAGCACCGGATGCTCCTCGTCAGGGTCCAGTCATTCGGTGACGGCTGTACCCGGCTCCAAATCAATCAAAGGCATTCGCTCCAATTTGGCGCTGCGATTCTCCCACCCGGTACCGGATCCTCAACCCTCGCCCCCCGAATTACCGCCACCTCCGGAAAATTGTGATATTTCGGCGCTCTACGCCAAAGTCGATCGTTCTAAGAAGAAGAAAAATCGGGATAGCGCTTCCAGCAGGTACAAACATTGCTGGTTTATTTAGAATATGTACTATTATGTACCCATAAATGGGAGAGGATCAGATCGTTCATGTTCTTTGCAGCGATACCACACCGTGTTCACCTCATGATAGGAGCTCAACATTGCCTGGTCACGCCCAGAGTCAGGTAGAGATGAGTCCTACCAAGAGCTTAATTCAAAAGTTCAATACCTTGGGCACCCACGAGCGGCTGGAGGGGGCGTCACCCGGGCGACTCACCGCCCATCGGAAAGTGACGCATGTCCAGTCCAACCCGACCCATTCGACGTCATCTTCCAGTTTGTCTACCACGCCCTCTTCCTCGGCCACGCCCACTGAGCCCATGTACGCAACGATTGGCAACAAGAATCGCCGTCTGACCGCCTTCCACCATGCCGCCAATGTTTGAAGGGCAATAGCTAAAACGCACTTATCTTGTGATATCGCATATCATAACAGCCTGTTCGCCCTCTTTGTGCCATTTTCTTGTTCTGAGGCCTACTTGAAGGAAGACAAACCGAATGGACGGACCCTTAGTCAATTTGCTCCATCTTGTTTCAAATCTAGTCTGGTGAATCCAATCCAATCGTTACGTCACACATTTTTATGTTGATAATCTTATTCTCGCGTCAATACATCTTTTAAAACAGCGACTCTGCCTAAAACCCTGATCATCCATGTTATGTTTATCTAAATAATTCTAGAACACAGATTTGAATTTAGAGTGATTTCCGAAATGATGAACAAAGCAAACTGAGGCTTTTGTCACAAATTGAATGTATTACATTGTGTCGAGTTGCAAAATCAAATTATCATATTTTACTATGAGTAATACTACGTACTTTTTAAAACGCGTTTCATGCTAATTATATCAAGAACCATACAATAACATTCCATTTTCGCACATTATTATTTCTTTGACAGGAGCTCTTTCAATCCAGTGCGCAGACCTTTCCTCAAAGATGTTCGTTCTTAACATTGATTTACCTCTAAAAAGATTTTCTATACTGGGTGTAAGATTCCATAGGATGACCTAAACACAGGTATTTACTCCATTAAATCACGTTTTTAAGTTGATTCCTGGCCATCATGAGCTGAAAAATATCTATAACACTTGACCTGGGCCACCCTGTAGTATCAATTTGCAAGTCAATTTTTTAAAAGGTCACGTTTTACCTCAAATTTGCACAAAATTGGTATAAATTTGTTTTCAATGAGGTCAGGGAGTAGTTCCCCTCGTCTACTTTTCCTTTTTCCAGCAATAGATCTGCACTATTGCCCTCAATTGCAATAAGAAATTGAACTTTTCTTTTTCAGAAACAGAATCTTATTAGTGTGGAAGAAATAAGGAAAGCAACTATTTTGCGTTTTGGGGGCTCCTTAACTATTTTAATCCCTTGCTTAGGTTGTCTCTTTGGACTTGAAACTGGCACATTTTAACTGGCTGATTTCACTTGTTTCGTAATCATGCAGTGACGCACATGACAACGATAGGGTGAAGTTGTGAACAACTTTTGGCCATAGATTTCTAGACACTGAATGTCGGACGATTCCATTGGACTGTTTTACCAGCCGAGTGGTCGGTCGTCCAGCATGCAGTGTTTAGACATCTATGTTTTGGCCATTGTAATCAAATAATTGAATAAAGTGACGTCAATTGTCCAACATTTTCTCCTGGTTATTTCTTGGGCAGCCTTTGATTTAAAACTTAAAACAAGATCTAACGTCAAGAAAGCGCTAATTTCAACCAAAACACAATTTTTGGGCCAAATATGCAAAAGATTGCAAAAAGTGGGCTTTGGTGATAAGTACTCTTTTTACACAATTTGCCCCTCACTAACAATCAGGCAAACAATCGGGAAATATTTCGAAAAAATCAATGAAGCCTTCCAATCAAAAAAAGACTAGATTCAAAACATTGCCTGTGGTATGAACTGTCTTGACAATTCAAGTAAACGTGTAACCATGTTGACGATTGTAAAACATTTTTTTTACTTCAAAAATTACCCTTTCGGTATGTTTTTAATGACATCATATAGCATTTTGAGTTGTACTGAGATTGTGCCAGAAAAGGAAAAATTTTCTTTTACCTTTGAAATATTGAAAATCGGTCTTTACTCATTGGGAAAATTAGTTGATATATAACCCATGCCAATTACAGAGTGATACTTGTTTTGGATCATACAAAGGCCGGGAAGAACTCCCAGAGATATCAAAGAGCTCGTGGACAACGAAAGCGTTCGGAACGAGTTCTTGCCATTTTAAACATTGGCGGGGTCCAGAAGCTATTTGCGCTGAACATCCTAGAATGCTAAATCAGTCTATTGTGGGGCACGTCTGGCGTCAAAATGCTGAAACAAAATGAAAATAGCAAAATCATGGAGAGGCATAGCAGAAGTTAAATTTAGCCAACGCTACTCCAAATGACAAGTTTTTCATTTCCATTTCATCCACATAAGAAATCAAACCAATAATCAAAGGCGAATTCATTTTGCTTCGTCAAGCACCTCACATATAGAATTGCTTTTCTTTGGTAAATTTTTCGTTGGGGCAACGGTAAAGGAAGACGCGAACCAAAACGATCTCATCAAAAAAGACCAATTCTCATTACACAAGAAACGTAGCGTTTATTTCTCTGTCTGGCTCTCATCACCATCTTCGTCTTCTTCGTCAGAACTCGATTCGTTCTTCATATCTTCATCATCCGCGTCGGGATTGGCGGTGGCGTTGGTGGTCTCTTGGCTCTGTTCCTCCTCTTCTTTTTTCCCACCTTCCTTTCCTTCCTGCCCCTTTTCCTCACTTGTCTTCGTTGTCTTCGGCGTTTGTGTCAAAGGAGGAGCAGGGGTGTCGCTTGGAACCATTTCCTTCTGTTTCTTCCACATCTTGGCCATAGCCAAGAGTTTCAGATTGGGTTTGGCGCTCTCGTCCTCGGGGAAGATATAGTCAAAGTACTCTTCCCAGCCCGCGCTCTCGTTATCAGTCTCAATCTTTCGCCGCTTCTTCACGCGTCTGGGCATCAGGTCCATGACACGTTTCAGATCCGTGTCTTCCCCGTGCTCGCGTTCGAATTCTCGCCACGCCTCCAAAAGCATCACCCGTGGCTCTTTCTCGGCGGTTTGGACTTCTCGGAGAGAATTGTTGGCCTCTTCGTAAATGCGGCGAGCACGGGCCGTGGCCTTGTCGTCGTCTTCCCGTTGACCTAATTCGAATTGAGCAAAGGACAGCCACACCTTAACATGCTGCGTTCTATTGAGGAGAGCCCGGTACAATTGACGCGCCTTGTCGAACTCCTCCTGGTCATTTTCGAAATCTATGTAGGCTTTCCATAACAGTTCAGGCATGTCTAGTCTGGGTTGGTTAACGGCTAGTTCATAGATTCCACGAGCTCTTTCGACATCACCTGGAATGAGAGAAAGAGAGCGGGTTAACATTGCCGCACTAGGGAACTTTGAGTCGATAACCCACGAGCATCCAAATCCAAGTTTTGGACAAAATCGTCACTTTTCATTGACATTCTGGGGGAAATGTTTTGTTTACGATCATTGATCATTCAAAACAGATTAGTTAACACCGTTACGCGAAATTGAAGAAGGTTGTTTGCGCCCCTCTTTGATCTACATTGCACAATGTGTCAACGTCATTATGGTTTCAATTGTCCACCAGCCAGTTGCCAAATTGGGCACCGACGGCGCTCAACGACACAAAATCAATTGCAACCACGCAACGGTCAAGAAAGTGGAAGAAGAGAGAAGAATGGTAGAGGAAGAGACTGTGGGAAGAGGAAGACGCAGATAACGAGGAAGGAAAGGATTTAAATCCAGAGGAGCAACGCAAATTCAGTTAGCCCCTTTAAACAGTTGCACTCGAACTCTTAACGGGGACGGTTGTTTCCCCAACATTCTCCTTCAACTTCTGGCCAAAGATGTCTTCATTAACAGTGGATCTGTCGACCTTCGCACCAAAAACGGACCAACCCGTCCCATACACAATTGGAAGTAAACTCCGCAGTGAGAGCCTCTACATTCGAGCCACTTCCATGAAACTAGGGCCAAAACGGTGGGTGTGTCGATTCACGTTCTCCATCGAGAGCTTTGTGGCCGTGGAAGGCCATGTGCAATTGGAGCATTTCTTCTACCATATTCAACCTCACATGGCCATGTCCCATTTGTACATGAAGTCCGAGAAGACAGGCCTTAGTGCCTACGACATGTGGGAGATTGACAGGTGGGAATTCGCAGTGTTTATCAAATCCGACGGAGAGGACTATGAATACCTCCGGCTGAATTTCGAGTTCCTTCCCAATTACAACATCCCTGCTGGCGAGACCTTTTACCGAGTGCCATATCCTCTGAACGAGAGTTTGAATGTGAATTATGTTTGCCGACCCTTCATGGTCTACTCCTATGTATTGCATTACTTGAAAAGCCGACCTCGGTTGATCAAGAATGACGTCGTGATCTGTGATGCCCCTCTTCGCATGGCCTTGGGCAAGCCTTTTATCGCCATGAGCGATCTTAGCAATGTCCTGCAACAAGCCATGGTCCCGGTAAGTAAGGATCGCTATGAGATCGAGATCAACTGTCTCCGAACACGAGTAATGCCCAAAACAGTGGTAAGAAAAGTCAACCTCTACTTGGACGAAGGGGATCGGATCTATCCTTGGGGTTGGGCCTTGCGACGGACCTTCACGCGTCTAACGACGGATGGACGACCCACAGTTCCGTTTTCGCCCTACCAGAACCACGTGACCCGTGCTCGAACCATGAAGTGGGACTCGAGTCTCTCCTTGAGATGGGCCCTTGACTTTGATGAGGACGAGGATCAGCCCCGGAAGAAAGCCAGAACCTGTGAAGGGGCCATCGTTCCGAGTAAGGAAGATCAACTGGCAGCAGGACCCTCTTCGGCTCCTTATCCACCTTCTTCCATGCCTTTGTTAATGGCAACCAAGACTCCAATGGCTGATGAGGACGTGGAAAATACTTTGGCCCAAGTTTTCGAAGAACCCGACGATGGAGATGCGACAGATCAATTGGCGTTGAAGACCAAATCTTTGGACGAGGGTTTCACTTTGAAGGCGAAACCGGGTTCCGAGGATGAACGCTCATCCTCGGAGGAAGACGAGGATAACGTCTTAAGTAAATCGTTTTAACGCTGGCTCGTGTGGTTATTTGAACCTCAACTCGATGAAGTTTGATTATCTATGCCGAATACAACCAATTCTTGTCAACATCCGTGTCATGATTTAGATTCTTTCGCTTCGGAAATCCTTGGTTAGGTTCCCTTCGAGGAACCAACGACAAAATGACAGATGGAGATTATAAAAACGGTAACTCGCGAGTGACTATGACGTAAGTAACTATGAGTGAAGTTGATCGATGGATATTTTGGTCTTCGCGATCTGATTGTCAATCAAACAAACACGAACGTTGTCAATCGGCAAAATAAGCTGTTGCACGTGATCGTGATTAAAACATGGTTACTAATAACAGATTGATGATGTTCAATGAAATGAGTTACCACTTATGCCAGTAAACGAATTCCATGACATTGACAAGGCACGTAATAATAGCTGAAGGCTATCATTTCAAAACAGTGTCATTGAATGTCTCTTCTGAAGTAGTGAGGGCTCCTCGAGCGTCTCTACAGCAAATACTTGGTAGGCAGTGTTAAACGAGGTATTACAGGTCCAAGTTAAATATCAAGATTCAAAGGAGGAATTGCTCTGGAATTCATTTGAGATTTCGAGAAAAACATTTACTTAAATACATTAATTAGTTTCCAAAGTGGTGAACTTTTGTTGCCAAGCAAGCCAAAGACACACAGTCCTTGCGCATGTTGAACTAATGCTCCTGCAATGTACAGTACACATGTAGGCATAGATTTCAAGACACTAGAAGTCGGACGACCGACCACTTGGTTGATAAAATATTACAATGGATGGTCTCGTGGGAACTAATCGCCAACCGGTTTATTGTACTGTTTAGCCAACATAGTGTTCGGTCGGTCGTCCGACATCCAGTGTCTAGAAATGTGTGATATAGGCTAGTGTATTCCCACAAAAAGTGGAAGGATTTCAAGGACCTGGTTTGCTGTTCATCAATAAAAATGGAGGTAAACCTACTGGTTTGTTTGAAGGTTACAAAGTCAGATGGCAGCTCTCTCACTCGACCTGCCATCTGAAGATGGGTGTTCCAATTAAGGGCTATTCCCACTTCGTCGTCACCGCCAACATTAGCAATTGACTAATAATCGGGAATGATAACAAGTTGGCCAATATCAGTTGTCTTCTGAAGAATATCTCGAAGAAGCATGGACTCGGCCAGACTGGGTTTGAACCAGAATTCCCAGATGGGAAAGCGGATACTCTATCAATACGATACCGAAAAACATGGCTCTTAGTTCATTCGCTTGTTCTTTTGTACGCAATAAGCAATTTTCTTCTCATTTTTGTTTAACATCTAAAATTTCTTCACTAACTTTATGCAGTATCATTATCCGGTACATTCCTGCTTGGAGGAGCTACTGATTATTCAATTAAAAGATGGGTTTTATCTTTTCTGCGGACTTCCTTACCGCTACTGGGAATTCCATTCCAAGCAATTCAAGACAAAAAACTTACTCTTTTTACTCATTTTCATTTCCGTACTATTTGCTCGACCAGCGAATTAAAGAGTGATCTGGCTAGCCCTTGAATGTAGGGTTGATCAGGAATTTTAGTCAAAAACTTGTCCCAGTCTGACTTAAGTCATGCTACTGGATCAATACCTAAACACTCCTTACGAATACTTGAAGGCAGCAAATCAAACAATGAGGGAGCCCGAGAAAGAAGAGAAGTGGACTTCATTGTTCGAACTAGCCTGGATTCTCGAGGGCTTGAAGGTGCTCCCAAAACGCGCATTAAGCCTCTACGGTCACTAGAATTGACCCTAAATCCTGGGTTGGGACAAAGCTCATGGATGCTTTTGAAGACGTACAGTTTCAGATACCTTTCGTGCCTTCTTTGAATACTGTGCAGTCCCAATATTTCTAGTCTCTCACAGTTCAAGAGATCTCTCACACCTTCGATGTTCCTGATAACACATCTTTTTGACTTAAACGTCCGATTCGTACCTTCATTGTCTACTTGTGGAGAGCCTAATGGCGTCGACCCAAAGGTCATTGAACGGAATTTCATTCCACTCAAGGCCTTATTACCCGCAATAACACAAGAGTAGATTTGATCTAAGACCTCTACCACACACTAATTTTGTATCGCCAGCATAAGAAGAGACATTGACATTACTACTATTAAGCTTCCGAAGTGGAGCAAATGAAGATGATAAAAAGGAAAGGACCTGATATGGAGCCCTGAGGAACACCCGACTTGACATCATGTATGTCACTAAGGAATCCCTCGAGATTAACCAATTGCTTCCTGTCAGAAATAAAACTTCTTAACCAATCGAAAACTTTGCCTTGGGTGCCAATCTCAAGGAGTCTGTTAACTAAAAGGCCATGATCTACCTTGTCAAAAGCTTTGTCAAAGTCGAAATAGACTACATCAACCAACCCACTTCAGAAGCTTAATAGTAGTAATGTCAATGTCTCTTCTTCTAGTCCCTCAGTGCCTGGTTTATATTCTCAATCAGTTGGGTAACCGCGCTTAAATGAGCTCGGAACCCGCGCAGGCTAAGAGGAATAACTTCACTCGTTTTTTATGCGTTCGTTCACCTCCAGAGAGCGCCACCATTATTCACAAAAAATCTATTGACAAATAAAGTTACAAAAATTTGGATTGACAAAGAGGGAAACGTAGGGCAGTTCTAGTGCCTGAGCATAAAGTGGCCACTAGCTGTCCTCCCTTGCCAAATGTGATCGAGCTCGACCTAGTTTGGAGGCCGAGTTCAAAGACGCTCGGGGTGCTCTTTTAGGCCGCAAGACTCTGCGGCTCCACTCCCTCCTGTGCGATCTCTTAGCCGAAACAAAAGTTTAACCCCGAGATTCATAGATGTCGTTGACAGGCAAGATAAGGGCTCGAGTTTGTTAGAAAGGACTTCGAGAACTCAGGGGTCCCGTACGAGTCTGACTTTTGCCGGACTCACCTCAGAACTATGAAATGGCATTTACATAATTCATACCGGGTGCGTCATATAGAACTGGACTACCAACTTCTTTTGTTCTACATCCGTAAATAAATAGGTTAGTGAGACAAAACGAACAAAAAGAGGACAGATATGGGTTAGCGGGAAAGTAACTGATAAAAAAGTAAATTTTCAAAAAAACCCAACTTTAACCACGGCAAATACTAAGTCAGGAAGCTGTTGCTTCTCACCTCTGAACGACGTACCTACATCTGACTCACTCCTTGATTCTCAAGAGAAATGAAAAACGTCTCGAAACATATCCAGAGTTAAATATGTGGGCGGTGGCGGGTTAGATAAGAATACTTGAGTTTTCTGTTGAACAAATCATCAAATTTGTCAGCTGGTAAAGTTTTAGGAGGAGGGAAACATTCTACCTGATAAACATATGTGTAACATCTGTATTGGTTACCCTAAGGCTTAGATGCAAGGACAATCACCTTTCATTGAGACCAAATCATATTTACTGCCTTTGATCAAGTCTACACAACCAATTTAGAACCCCAACATTTCAAGCAAATTCGTTTTTGGGCCCCAGAAAAGAGCGGGAATAAAGCTGGGTCAATATATCTTTGTGACTGCATCCAAATATCCTTCTTCAATGACTTTATTTGGTATCCTAGGCTCAGCGAAGGAGTCGTCCAACCCTGTTTGGTATGAAAAAGAATTCCGTCCCTCTGCGGACAAATGCGTGGATACAATGACAAGTAGAATTGATACTTGTATGGCTGAGGGCCATAGCAGAGTGTGTTAATTTAAACAAGAGAGGGGGGGGGGCTGGTTCACACAACTAGCGAGAAACAGGCCTATTCTGAGGCCGTGAACAAACCCATTATTGATGAAGCTTCAAAAGTCACACATTGCTCTTTATCTGGCAGTGTTATAGCAGGCAATTTGGACACGAATTACAGCCAAAGCCTGCAAATCAGAATTCTGCCCCGAAATAGCCTTGATGGTCAGACTCAACCACACCTATGGGGGCTTCAACTCACTATTCATCCTCAATAATTGCTCCGCGTTCCGTCATAAACAGGGCTGATTTATATCTGAAGTTGACCAATGTCACAAGAGTTCGCAAATGAAATTTCAACTAAATCGGTTCATTATTGGCAAAGATGTGACCATTTCAAACCTTTTGGTCCCAAAGTCCAGTTCATTATGACGCACCCGGTAGTATTGGCTTTCGTAATGAAAGGTATCTATTAATCTCGATGCCAAGTTTTTATGGTTGCGCCTCTAAGGGCACTACGGATTTTTTCATTCCTGCCACCTTGAACCTGAGCATTTATATGAATTTCGGGTTGAGAAATTCTAAGATGGCTTCCAAAAGGGGAAAGGTTGGTCTACAAAATCCCATGGTCCCCATCAAAGGAGGGTTTACATACCCACAATCCAACATCGCTTCTTTGGGTTTTCTTGACGACCTTGCGGTCAACCGAGAGAACGAAACTCGCCATAAAAGCGAGGATTCGAATGTTGACAAATATTGATATGGGGTGTCCCATACAACAAAAAGCACGTTCCTTGGATAACAAGCTCCTAACTCTGTCAAGCCGCAACCTTATTTTTTATGTAGCGCAAATATCATATTGAACGGATGTGTCAAGTGCTATGTCTAAAAAATGGACCATTGCTTACCTAAAAGAGCCTCGAGCTCGGCGAATTTCATCCAGGCCGAACAGTTCTCGGGATCAAAGAGCAAGAACTTCTCATAGAGCGTACGACACCGTTCGAACTCGCGCAACTGAATTTCAAGATCAATATAACCCCGGAACAGTTTGGCCTTGGGACACTTGCCTAAAGCCGTGCCCATGGCCAGCCGGGCTTTTCTGACGTTCTTCTGCCGGATTTCGAATTGCGCGTACAAGAGCCAAACCTTGGCAAAGGTGAATTTCTTATGCGGGATGTACTCCAAGCAGGTCAAGTAAACCTGTCGAGCTCGATCCATATCGGCCGCCTCCAACTCTTCGAAGACGGCGTAGTTGATCCACAGATAGATATATCGGCGCCAGAACTGTTTTTCCTTCGATGGAGGGATGTTGGCAATGGCCCTTTCGAACGTTTCTCGTACAAGTTCCGAGTCACCCTCGCTCATGGTCAAGCGGATCAAGTCAAACCAGGCATCGTAATTCATGGGACTCTCCGCGATCTCCGCTTCGTATTGGAGTTTGCGCTTCTTGAGGATCACGGTCTCGATCCCGGCTCGCTCACCAAACTTCTTCTCATGCACGGTATAAGCCTGGAACAACGATCATCAAAATTCATGGAGCAAAAAAGAAGTAACTTCTATAAAAAAAAACATCGTTCGTGACAGATCGTCACTTTAAATGGTTATTTCATTTATATTGACATGTAACACGTGGGTGTGCCAAAACAGGTCAGACAAAAACAAAACGCCAATAATTCCACCGATGAGAGGTTTTGGTCTGCGGTCTATAAACATGCTGTAATTTGTCATAAAACGTGGGAAGAAAAGCTTAACCCAGTAGCATAACATTAACATCATTGCCAATCATAATATAAAACACCCTAACAACTAAAGTATAAAAATGTGATCAAAAATAATGAAGCCACATGCATACACTTTGGTCGCATTCAAATTACTTGCCAAAAAACAATATGTCCATGGAAAGCTCAAATTTTATCGTTCCTACCATTTTCACATATCCATTTTTGATTTACTTCACCACACTTGTGTGGTGAATCTAAACCAACTTCGATATATTTTTACCCTATGACGTGACCAAGAGTCGCAATAAATATAATTTAAAAAAACAACAACATAAAGTTGCCAAAAAAAAAAAAACCCGGGGGTTTAACGGATGTGGAGTACCCACCTTGTATAGTTCGACGCAACTGTCCTTGGGCATGAGGTCCAGGGCATATTTATAGATCACTCGGGCTCGATCGTGTTCCTTTTGGTTTTCCTCGAACTTGGAAAAGGCGATGAAAAGCCGCTCGTCCATGTACTCCTCCCCAAAGAACTCGACAGCCCGCTCATAGATCGAACGGGCACTTTTGATGAACCCGTGACCCTCTTCAAATTTGGCATAGCGCGTCCAGTTCTTGACCTCGGGATGAACGTACACGAACCGTTCGTAAATCGCTCGGGCCCGATCAATCTCTCGGTATCTGTAGGGAAATCCACATCATACACATATATTTTTTGTTTACTTCCGCCCAAATAGTGGTATACAATTATATTATTTTAATAATTTTTCTAATTACCTGAGTTCGAATTTGATGTAGGTTAGCCACGCTTGTTCCTCGGGCTCCCATTCCATCCATCGCTCAAAGACGGCGCGACATCCAGGAATGTTCTCCAACATCTCCTCCATGTAAGTGTACTTGTACCAAAGTTGATTGGCGCGCGGCAGAATCGTCACGGCTCGATCCCACAGATTTCGGGCATGGTTTACCTTAGACAAGAAATGAATTCAAGAGAAGCTGTTCAACTATTTCTGGCGATTTGGGGGAAGTCTAGGAGCTAATGCCATGAACAAGAAACTGATTATTTCCCGACCTCCTTACCGCTACTGGGAGTGGGATTCCCAGCAGATATCTAATACATAGGTGCAAAAAAACTGCAGTTGATCCCACACAGAAGTAAATACCCCGTTCTTCGGTGGCAAAAAGCTAAGGCCGTTGACGAAGTCGTCTATTGAAATGACGCTCGCTTTTGCTATTTAGATGCTTTAAAATAATATCATCTTTGCTTGAGTACTCTCTCGACAAATGAACCCATATATTGGGTACATTATTGTCAGCCAAAATAATTTCCCGTTCATAAAGATTCCGTCTTTATCTTGAAAAGATTTTAAAAAATCGGCCTTAGTGTTCTACTTCTCTATTCAACCCTGCATGCGACCATTATCCATCACTCATTTGGGCGCCGAAGCTTGCCATAGCCACATTTCTCATTTCTCATCTTCCTGCTCAAACCCCAATCTGATCAGACTGACCCTGGTCCTTGACCTGAGACCTGTTTTCTAAAGCTCGTACCTCAGAGTTAGAGGCTTGGACGTTAACCGGTAAGAAAATAGGCTCGCCAAAGTGGTCAGCGGATGCTCATTGGGGGGTAACACCTAAGCCTTCGCTCCGAGTATTTCAAAACCTCGCTCACTCTCTGTTCTTACTCTATCCGGATAGATAGCTATCCATCCATCCTCTGCCCAGTTCTCTATTGGGCATAACATACCTGTTTATTGCGCATCTCCATCTCGGCATACTTGATCCAGAGGCTAATATTCCGCGGTCCCACCGCATCCAAGGCCCGTTCATACACGGATCGGGCGCGCCTCAAGGCCTCTGCCGCGCTGCCACCGATGTGCACGCCGTTCTCGGGTCCTTCCCCTTTGCGCATTTTAGCCCCCGCCCCTTTCTGCGCCTCCTCCCACCCGGCGTACTTCATCCATTGCCCCACTTGTGAGCCGCTCTTCCGGATGGCGTCCTCGAAAGATTTGCGCTTGCGCATCTGGAAATCGGCCAATTCGGCCGCATCCGCGATGGTCTGCTTGGGCGGGGCGGGCACAATCTCCAATTGGCGCTCTTTGGCCTCGCGCAACAACTGCTCGGCCGTGATCTGCAGTTCGGCCGGAGCCTTGTTCTTGACCCGGGCCACTTTGGGCGGGCGGGCCCCACCCCCTTTACCCACCGCTCCTTCTGACATGACGTTGTACTTGATACAGGGCGAAGAGCCTAGCCAGGGAGGTCTTCCACCCGTTTGACTTGAACGAGCGAGAACGTTGGACGGTTCGGTTGTCGGCCACGGCCAGTAATGTGGGAGATCGACTCTGCTCAGTTGTTGTTTTTTTGATGTTTGTTGATGTTTGGAATCTGGACTTGTCAGGGTTATACTTGATTTGGGAATTCAAAGCCAGATATCTAAAAAGACATTCGAAACTACAAAGCTTAGCGGGAGTCAGCAACTTTGCTATGAGCGTAAGTAATGCTGTTTTATGTTATTTTAAAGATTCGAGTTGATGACGGTGGACCAAATCAATCCAATACTTGGATTTTAATTTTGGCCAGATACAAAGGCTGTCACTTGTCTTATGACAGGGTGGTAGAAACGCACGTAAGGTTTCTACCACTGAATTGTTACATTTTGGATTTGCTCTCATTGGTAATTATAGAGCCACCTGTTTGAAAGAGGAGTATGATAGTACTTGATGAAGGATTCATTTTCTTCTCTTCTTATTCCTATTTTTACCTTCATATCGACAAGAGATCAGTTGATGTTTGTGTACCATCGTCACATTGCTTATCAATTTGTCTTATGCTGAAAAAAGGCAGGGCAATGTTGCTCTTTTATTCCCAGGGTGACGAGTGAATTGGAACTGGAACGAGATTCCTCGAAACTCATACACGGGAGAAACTAGAGGGCTTCTAGCCCTCTAGCAGAAACCAATTCGAAACTTATAGCCGTTGAGTGCACATGTTGGGTTCTATGGAGCTGAAGATCACCTTCGCATTGTCGTCATGGACCTTTGAGGAACTCATAAAATTGGGAAAGAACATGTAGTGAAATCTGGAAAGCCACAAAATCATTCTTAAAAGCAAAAAAGCCGAATTAGTCCCAGATTGGGACCTTCACTTATATTAATCATGACGATGTATTGAACTCCAATGATCACACTAGTTAAGCGTAAAATGAATAACCACGCGTAACAACACATTAATCTAGGTTTTCAAGTGTCATATGTTGGGCTCAGATATATAATCTACTAATTTAAAAAAAAAAACTTTTCGAACCCTTATGGGGTAAAAAAGAGAGGATTTTGTGAAGTTTAGAGGGGAAGGAAAAAGATGATAAAACTAAATAAAGCAACACTATTCTAGAGTGCATGACTTGAGTTTAGCGTTCTACGAATGCTAAAACTTAAACATGCTACAAAAAAACATTAAGAATAATTTGAGTATCAAGTGTTCTCGAAATTTTAGAATTATATATAGGAAAAGTGACCAATGAAGAGTTTCTTCTTATGTATTATTTTTCCCAGCCCTGCCATTTGACTTTTGAGCAACATGCTTCTAAAAGCGTGTTAGAAGTGTTGGAACAGATAATATGTTATCATGATGGTGGAGCAGCTTTGGTTGTGTAGCGCATTATTTCTGAGGCTTTAGGGTTACTTCCGGCGCCGGGGTTTGGACCCACGACACCTAGGGAGAGGATTCTTGCCTTGTTAGCGCTGCCTCTTAGACCGCTCGGCTACACCAGCTCCTTTAGAAGCTCTTAATTACTATGCTTGATAGAAAGAAAACACAAAAAAAAGGTTCTTATATCTGGATTGTCGTCATAACCTTGGTATGTTTTTCAGTTGGATTATGATTGTTGAAATGTTTGACGTGTCCAGTAATTTTCCACATTAAAACTCCCCAGGAAATCTGACGTCTTTACTGTCTTCGGAGTTGTATAGGCTGGGCTACACATTTGTACAACATGTTAACCTTATCCAGATTCTACCTCTAAGCTGGCTTCTTTTGATGGAAATGATCTATAAATCGTGGCCACTAAAAGCGGCACTGATATCTGAATTGCGCCTCTAACCCACGCCCTTTTGAACAAGATTTCCCCAGCCAATCCGTGAAGCGTGGCCTGAAGTTGGTCACGCTGAGAGCCAGACAAGGTTGGCTTTGGCACTTTTGGGTTCAGTTCTGGACTATTGATGAGGCTATTGACTGTTGCGACCGATGCCCTGACAGCAGCAATCTCCTGACTGCTCCGGACCTCTCCTCAGATCTGACGGAGGTCAACGATCCGGCCATCCGGCCATCCGGCACTGAATCCCGCACTCAACCCCGCGTCCCGCCCAGGAGAAGGGTGTCGCTCTGGTGGGCCGTGACCTCAACTCCGTGGTGTCAAACCGCCCATCCTCGATTCCTTCCGACATCCTCTCCTGCTCACTTAGTGCGGGATAGATGGATACCTAGATCGATGAACAGAGCAGCTTTTCCCCAGCGTTCGAGTCTTTGGTCGGTCGCCTCCAGTTGCCTGCGGTATTGGACCATGCCCGCGGCCCGGCACTGAATCGTCCCCGCCCCCATGTCGGCCCGCCAGGCCCGCCAGGCCCGCCCTAGTGGGACTCGGTCGACGCCCCTGCCGGCTGCCCTGCCCCCTAGCAGTGGTGGTGGTGGTGGTGTGACCTTGCACAAAATTCGAGTGACCGTGTTGTGCGCGTGTCACTTGGCCAAGCGGGATTTGTTCCGCTTGCCCGACCCGTTCGTGCGGTTAAGCGTGGATCCAGCCGGCACGCCCAATCCCAATCCGGTCAGCCCCTCCTTGGTGGGGCAGATGCACTGCACCGAGACGGTCCGGGGCACCTTGGACCCCAAATGGAACGCCCACTTTGACTTGCTGTTGCGACCCGCCGATGCCATCACGTTGTCCGTGTGGAACGAGAAGAAGGTCAAGAGTCATCCGGCGGGTAGCGAGGCGGGCAAGAAGGGCGGCACCGTCACGGGTCTGCCGTTGGGTGTGGCCTCGGACGGTTTCTTGGGCTGCGTGCGTTTGTTGAGCAACGCCATTGAGCGGCTCAAGGATACGGGCTATCAACGGCTAGATCTGGTCACGGACCAACATCACTCCTGGCCGGTCAAAGGTCAAGTGGTAATCTCGTTGATGTCGCGGGAAGGACACGGCACGGGTAAGACCCCACCGCATCTCTGGGAATGAAGTCCAATCCAGTTTCCGTTCCTTAACGGCCTTGCAACGGTCGTCGTCAGCTCAGCTGGATCGGTCTTTGCGTGATTTCACTCCAGACCGGCAAGCATGGATGAGCGAGCGAGCGAGTGAGCGAGCGGGCTTGAAAACACATATATTTGGAACAGCTTAGGTTGATCATGATTTATGGTGACCCTCCTGGTCTTGTCAAAGTCATGATCCCCAGCCAAATGATGATGATGATCTTGGGCCCCGATATATATAGTATATGGAGAGCATTAATTGATAGTGCTCGAGAGTAGTCTTAAGTTAGTAGGATTGACAGGTCAATAGGGATAGACAGACGCGGAAACGACCGTCATTTTTTAAGTCCAAGTCCCTGCTATTTGAGAATCACCAATAACGATCAAATTTTGATTTAACGTGCATAATCCAACAGCTAACAAACTCACAAATCTCCCCCAAAGTTCCTGGATGGTCTTCTAAAATGGCTCGAACGCTTATTCTAACATTTTGCTCAAAGAAGAGCAGAACTGTGGGTTTGATAAATCAGGACCTTGTCTAGCAACAGTACGTGGCTAGGCAAGCTTAGAAATCTCCCAACGAAAACAGAACCCTTCTGAATTCGTTACTCACAGTTAACGACAAAGATAGAGCTCATCCTCCCCATTTCCCTCTCGAACTTCCTCTTAGACTTGCTTTTATTTCTATTTTTTTTTCAGGAAGTCTCAATGCCGTTGTGGATAGCTTAGGGAACTTGCGGTGCTCTAACAACGACCTGCCCGAGGGTTGGGAAGAGCGTCGAACTACGTCCGGGCGGGTCTATTATGTCAATCATGTCACTCGCACCACTCAGTGGGAACGCCCCCTCCGGCCCGCCAACGCTTTGGCGCCCACCTCGACGACATCGAACGAATTGTTCAACGTCAGTCCAGCCACGTTTCAACACCAATGGGCTGGAATTGGTCCGCCCGCCGCCCCGCATGAGCCCCCAGTCCGTCGAGGCACACCCCGGCGAAGCAATGGCGCGCCTAATTCCCATACCCCGCCCTCTGGCAGCCACAGCCAGAGTCAAGGTCAAGGCCAGCCGCGTACTTCTGTGATACTAGCGCCCGTGGACTTGCCTGAGGGTTTTGAGATTCGACATACTGACCAAGGACAAATCTACTTCCTCAATGTGCTCACAGGTAGAAGAGCAGAGCACTTGAACATGCCGAAAGAAATGCGTTCGTTTTGATGGAACTGGTTGCTAATTTTCTAATTTTCTAGGTGTAAGCACATGGCATGATCCGAGAATTCCCAAGGACTACAACCTCAGTCAGGTATTAGGCACAGAAGAGCAACGGAGCAACGATGACATCCTCGGACCGCTTCCCACGGGTAAGTAGAGCTTTTTGAAGATGAAAAGTTCATGATTGTTGTGTTGTATTCGGCCCCCCAACGGCCATGGTGTAAAAAACTGGCAGAACAAGTCATTTCCAAGACAGCGCTGCTCTCTAATGCGGACACAGGGCCCGTTTCCCACGACTGCAATCGTAATTCACCAATCAAGCATGAGCAATGATTTGACAAATTCTGAATGTTTTTCATCTCTAAGGCTGGGAGCGAAGAGAGACTTCTACGGGCCGGCCCTACTTCGTGGACCACCTCCATCGAACCACGCAGTTCACGGACCCCCGACTCTCCGGGCCTATCCTCCAAAAGATACAACGACATAAGACTCAAAACAATCAAACCCAACCTGGCTCGCCCACCCACCGAGAAAGCAACGAGAGTTCAACCGCCACACCCACGACCACTGGAGCAGACGCCTCAACAGGCGACGAAGACGGGCCATCATCAACGGATCCGCCCTCTCCTAATCCAGACGGGGTGCCTTCCACGCCAAGCCGAGCGCTGCCAATACCAATGCCACACGGAGACGATCCAGAAGTCACGCCCCCGAGTAGCAGTCAGGGTCCGTCTGGAACTGCTAGCACAAACACTAATGGCCATATCTCGCCCACACCTCCACTCCCGCCACCGAACCCGCCTTCATCTTCTTCAGCCACCAGTACCACGGTTAACGCTCCACCGACCACCACGGTCAGTGCTGCTCTAACAGAGGGCGTGGTGTCCTCCTCGCCTTCGACCCCCGTGGCAGCCACTACGCCTGTGGTGCCTACCACAGTGTCGTCAAGTACGACGGCTACACCCAATTCTTCGTCATCATCATTATCGACGCCGACGCCGTCTTCCGTCAGAAACATCCGAGCAACAAGTTACGGCCGCTCCAACTCCACGCCCACTGCCACGCCCGTGTCCACGAACAACAACAATCTGGACAGCGAGGTCTTGCCCAAATACAAGCGAGATCTGGTGGCCAAGATCAAGCTGCTCCGTCAAGAACTCACGTCACAACAACCTCAATCCGGACATTGTCGACTGGAGGTGAGTCGCCAAGAGGTCTTTGAGGAAAGCTACCGTCTCATCGTCAAAATGCGGCCCAAAGATCTCAAGAAGCGCCTTATGATCAAGTTCCGGGGCGAGGATGGTCTCGATTACGGTGGGATTGCCCGCGAATGGCTTCACCTTCTCAGCCACGAAATGTTGAACCCGTACTACGGACTCTTCCAGTATTCCCGGGACGATATTTACACGCTTCAAATCAACACGGACTCGAGCATTAACCCGGATCATCTGAGCTACTTCCACTTTGTGGGTCGAATCATTGGCATGGCCGTGTTTCACGGCCACCACATTGACGGTGGATTTACGATGCCTTTCTACAAGATGCTGCTGAACAAGTCGATTACCCTGGACGACATCGAAGAGGTGGATCCGAGTTTGCATTCCTCGTTGCGATGGATGTTGGTGAATGATATCACCGGGGTCTTGGATTCCACCTTCTCCGTGGAACACGAGGCATACGGACTTCTTCAGACTCACGAGCTCAAAAAAGGAGGCAAGGATATCGAGGTAGGTTGTCGGTCGAGTACTTCAGTCCCCAATTTGGATTAAGTCATATCGTCTTATCGCACGTTTCGTGTCCCCTGTTGCGTTCTTAGGTGACCGAGAGTAACAAGAAAGAGTATGTGAAGCTCTACGTCAATTATCGATGGTGCCGCGGGATCGAGCAGCAATTTTTAGCCCTTCAAAAAGGCTTCAACGAACTCATCCCCCAACAACTTCTAAAACCTTTCGACGAGAGAGAGCTCGAACTTGTCATAGGTAATTGCAGTGGCTTGCCTTTGATCCACGTACTGACTCACTTCATAGGCGGCTTTTCTACTTCTTTGTCGTTTTACAGGTGGAATCGGCAAGATCGACATCGAGGATTGGAAGACCCACACCCGACTGAAGCACTGCAATGCTGACACGCCCGTCGTTCAATGGTTCTGGGAGATCGTGGACGGCTACTCGGAAGAGATGCGGGCCCGTCTCCTTCAATTTGTGACTGGAAGCTCGCGTGTGCCGCTTCAAGGATTCAAAGCCCTTCAAGGGTCCACGGGTGCGGCCGGACCTCGACTCTTCACCTTGCATGTCATCGAGGCGTCCACCGAAAACCTGCCCAAGGCGCACACTTGCTTCAATCGTTTAGATTTGCCTGCTTACGAAACCCTCGCCAAGATGTGCGACAAGCTTACCCAAGCCGTGGAGGAAACTTGCGGTTTTGCCGTGGAATGAGAGAATCCTCCTCCATCCGTGAACCCTGTTGTCCCATTCCCCTAGGAATCGTTCTTTCTTCCTTATTCTCAATATTGCCTCGGGTCTTGTGCCCAAGTGATTTGAAAGGCTTGCTTCCCTCCTTTGGCCAGAATGTAGGCGCAAGTTTTATAAAGTAGCTTTCGTATCCCTCTCTCAACAACGAGCGAGCGAACCAAGGACAGGCGGAGAATACTGACTAATTGTCAAAGACTTCATATATTTTTAAGTCTCGTGCCTTTTCGAGCTATCGAAGGCCAGGCCTGCAATCCATAAGAAATTCTTCTTGCCCTAACGAAAATTAGATCCAATGTAATTAGACCCCACTCCTTTCGTTCTCAATGACGAACGAAATCCGAATCATCATCTTCATTGAGTAACTTTTTATTATATTGAAAACATAGGTCTAACCATGAAGATCAGTTATTTACATTATTACATAAATCTAACGACTTTGATTACAATTCAAGATCTGCTACTGTTAGTAATTTCCCCTGTCATAATTCAGACAAGACTTTCTCTCAAATCTCCATTTTCATTACACACGTCAGATAGCTAATTGAATTATTGAAACCGATTATTCTTCATCTGTCCGATCTGAATCTGCCCAAATATCCATTGCTCATACCATAAGAATGAAGAATAAACGAATCAGTTGCAACGAGCGCGGACCAGTTAGTTCGTTCTGTGATCCCATCATTCCAAATCCGAATAAAACGCCTAAAACAGTCGATGACTTTGGGCGTAGCTTTTCCGCCTCATCGCCTAATCGATACAAGCAATAAGATTTGAATGAATTTTATTGTTGATAGATTATCATGTCTGGTATGGACATGGTATGGACGCCGTCGACATTTTGCCGAAGGTTTGTCAATTCTGAGCTATACCACAAGCATTTCTATTAAACACACCTAATCTCTATCCTAAAGCTCTTGGAAGGCATTATTTTCATAAGCTCAAGTTTTGGTCCAATATGTAAGTCTTTCTTGGCGAGTCTGGCTTTTGAAACTTCAATTTATCTTATCCAGGGGGTTAACACTTTTGGCAACCTTTCTAACTTCAAAATTTAAGAAAACTAGGAGAGGAAAACGCTTCATTCAAAATGCAGATGTACTTTACACGACATCTAAATCCAAAGGTACAGTGAATTCCGGAACTAACCAGCTAGCCAGGCATTAGAAAAGATGTACGGTATGCACTGTTGAGTGACAGGTCCGTAAGTCCATCCAAAATCGAAGCGATTGTTCAGTTTTACCCCGCTTGAAACGCGAAGAAGGAGACATGTGCAAACATTTCCTCCCTCAGGCAAAATCATCGACCTCTTGAACAGACAAGCCACATATTTTGTTTACAAACTCCAGAAATGTCAGCTCGCACCTTTCGTGTCCACCCGTTGCATTCCACAAAAAAAGGCTTCTTCTCGTCTTTTCATCGTTCATTTTCGAATTATTCTTGTTTATAAAATCGGTCACAATTCTCTTGACGCTTGCGTGTACTTGACCTCAAGGTTTCAAAGCGTGTTTCGTCGACGTCTCACATTGGCAATTGGCAAACATGGAACAGGACTACCCAATGCATTGAAGAATGTTTGCGAGGCTCACATGTGGATGTGGAAAACCGGAATCGTTTGTTTACGCGGAAATTCTTGTCTGAACAATCATTCACCATCATCTTGGTCGCAATTCATGAATTCCCAATTTCCCATGCATGCACTCTTCTAATTCGACTATGATTCTGATCATAGATCACTCCGGATAGGTCCTCAGACATGACCATCAAAATTCATTGTTCGAATTCGACCATATCTCAACATTGCTCGTGAACTATTTGAAATCAATCGTGCTTTCATGTCGAAACACAATTTGTCTGGCCCTCAACCTGGAAACTGAGAGTGTTGTCCAAAAAAACCCTGCCAGAGTCCCACCAAAGAACAAATGAACCACGAGAGAATGTCGCGGTAATTAAGTCTTTTGTCGATCAAAGCGTGATTTCCACGCAATCTCGTTCGTCGTATTACTTGGTCTCGCGTCCCCTTCAACGGCAGTTTCCGCTCCGCCACCCCGTTCAAAATTCTTCCTTGCTCCTTACCAGACGCACCACCCCGACTTCCCGATTAACTGACTACGAACTGTGTGTGTGTGTGAGAGCGTTTCTCTCGTTCGTGATTCTTGTGGGAATTTTGGACTTGGCCATTCGTATGGCACGACAATCTGTGCTCCTCTGAAGACTTCTTCGTCTTCGACATTGTAGGATTCTTCACATCGTATCCGCAGGCAGTTAGTTCCGATCAATGTGCAAAGACAGAAACACGTCCGACAAGTGGGTGTCAACACTGGTGTCATGACCACATGAGTTCAGTGAGAGTGTTCGGTTCCAGTCCCTGAGGAGCGTGAATGGGCTCAATGGCGATTCAAGTGCTGACAGTTTTACTCTGGATCTGGGGATCCACCCATTTGGGATCCTGTGCCAGTAAGAAAGTTTCCGCATGACTTGACCACTAGAACTTAGTGATTTGAAGCAACGACAACTCGTGTGAAGAATCCCAACACACCCGAGTTCTAGATTTCAAGTGAAAATGATGAAGGAACTACTCACTCAGTTCAAGGATCTTGCACAGTTTCTTGTTTGTGTACACGTTTTCAGAAGGGACGTTCATAGAGCTGTTAGTAAAATGGACAAGATAGATCAGGAGGCCCTGGTGTTGAAGTAAGGACCACTTAATTTAATAGTTAGGAACAGCCTAGTTCCCATGATTGACTTCCTAAATAACTAGATTCGACCTTGGACGTTTGTGGCTAATTCCTTCAGGGCTTTCTCAGCCAACGTGTGATTCTGCATGGTCAATATACCATGGGAAAAAAAACAAGGAACCTTGGGGGGTAGTGTTTTTAACATTTCAATGTGTGGCACTTGACACCTAAGTTCCTGTCACAGGCGGCACGAAAACAAATTGATTTCTCTTGATTTCAAGGCAAGTTGGTTTAAAAGTGGCTTTTTTACATTTGAAGATTTTTCTGTCAGAGACCAG